>NC_090182.1:31195546-31205546 GCF_024679245.1 Pseudorasbora parva
GTCTCATAGACAGTAAAAGATTGCTTCTGAGCGTCTCCTCCTGTCTATACGGTAATTTCTGAACTGGGCGACAGAGTCGCGTTGGTTATGACGCAATCGTTAGCCTATTTTTTACAAAAACATATTCTACGGGGCGATAGTGTAAGATACAAGGTAATGGAGTCTTTTATGCATTGTCGTGTTTCTTTAGAAATAAACAATGTACAAATGGAGTCTTTAAACGCCTCAGATGTAAAGTTATTCACTGTCAAAGTGACTCAAAAATGAATAGGAGTCAATGGGATGCTAACAGCAGGTGATGGCTTGGTTAGCAATGGCCGTCCCTATGGGTGGAACACTTTCCGAGTGCTAGAGTACCCCCTTGGGTTTTACAGATGCTAGAAACGTGGCTTTCAAATGAAAGATTGGTATCAAAGAGCACACCTAGGTTCCTCGTCTGTTCCTTGACAGAGCAGTCATCAAGTGTTAGACAGTATTCTCGGTTACTACTTGTGGAGCTTTTCTGTCCAATCATTAAAAAGTTTTATCTGAATTAAGTTGCAGGAAATTACTATTCATCCAATTTTTTTATGTCAGCTATGCATTCCATTAATCTTGTGAATTGGTAAGTTTCGTCAGGGCATGAGGAAACATAGAGCTTAGTATCGTCAGCATAACAATGAAAACTAACACCATGCTTCCTAATGATATCTCCCAGTGGTAGCATATACAGGGTGAAAAGCAACGGTCCTAACACTGAGCCTTGCGGTACTCCATACTAAACTTGTGATCGGTGTGACATCTCTTCATTTACTGCTACAAACTGATAACAGTCAGATAAGTACGATTTAAACCATGCCAATGCAATTCCACTAATGCCAACATAATTTTCGATTCTATTCAAAAGAATATTGTGATCGATATTATCGAATGCAGCGCTAAGATCGAGTAACACTCGATACAACTCAATCAAAGAGATACAACCACGATCAGATGATAAGAGTAAATCATTTGTAACTCTGATGAGAGCAGTCTCAGTACTATGATACGGTCTAAATCCTGACTGGAAATCCTCACATATACCATTTCTTTCTAAAAAGGAACATATTTGTGAGGCCACAGCCTTTTCTAGTATTTTTGATAGAAACGGTAGATTCGAGATTGGCCTGTAATTGACTAATTCTTTAGGAATCAAGTTGCGTTTTTTTAATAAGTGGTTTAATTATAGTCAACTTAAAAGTTGTCGGTACATATCCTAATGTCAAGGATGAATTAATAATAATAATCAGAGGATCTATGACCTCTGGAAGCAACCCTTTTAATAGCCTAGTCGGTATAGTGTCAAGCATACATGGTGTTGATTTTAATGATTTAACAAGCTAAGCAAATTGTTCTCCTCATGTAGCAGTGAATTAAAATAGAAAGTGTAATGTTATTCTTATATTATCAATCTTACTAGTAAAGAAGTTCATAAAGTCATTACAGCTGTGTTGTTTACAAACGTCAGAGGTTGAAGCTTTATTTTTTGTTAATTTAGCCACTGTATCGAATAAATACCTAGGGTTGTGTTTGTTTTCTTCTTAAAGGGTTGAGAAATAAGCAGATCTAGCAGTTTTTATGGCCTTTCTGTATGCAGTCTGTATGCTCTCTTTCCACAAATTGCGAAAAACCTCCAGTTTTGTTTTCTTCCAGCTGCGCTCCATTTTTCTGGCTGCTGTTTTAATAACTATGCACATATAAAACAGGGTCCCAGAGTCTAGAAGACGAGAGGGGAGGCACAAATGTTGCTTGAGGTCCAGTGTAAAGTGTCCATAGTCAGTGATGGTTTGGGGTGCCATGTCATCTGCTGGTGTTGGTCCACTGTGTTTTCTGAAGTCCAAGGTCAATGTAGCCGTATACCAGAAAGTTTTAGAGCACTGCATACTTTCTGCTGCTGACCAACTTTATGGAGATGAAGATGTCAGTTACCAACAGGACTTGACACCTGCACAGAGTGCCAAACCAACCAGTACCTGGTTTAAGGACCATAGTATCCCTGTTCTTAATTGGCTAGCAAACCCACCTGACCTTAACCCCATAGAAAATATATGGGGTATTGTGAAGAGGAAGATGTGATGTGCCAGACCCAACAATGCAGAAGAGCTGAAGGCCACTATCAGAGCAACCTGGACTTTCATAACACCTGAGCAATGTCACAGACTGATCGACTCCATGCCGCATTGCTGCAGTAATTTAGGCAAAAGGAGCCCCAACTAAGTATTGAGTGCTGTACATATCCATACTTTTCAGTTGGCCAAGATTTCTAAAAAATCCTTTATTTTCATTAGTCTTAAGTAATATTCTAATTATCTGAGATAGTGAATTTGGGATTGTCCTTAGTTGTCAGTTATAATCATCAAAATTATATGACCAGCACCTGTATAGGTGGTAATAATATTTAGTAAATACAACTTAAACCTGTGGACTATAGGCTACAAACAACCACCAGCAACAATGTAAAAGCATTCAAATTTTAGACTTGGCAACACTGAACTGAGTGTGTGTGACAACTGACAGCCAACGTTTGTGCAGGGATTTTAAAGAGTTTGCTTTTGGATATTGACATGCTTCAAAGCCTGCGACAGTGAGAGACCAGACCATAGACAAAATTTGGGTAACACTTTAGAATAATGGTAATTAGTTATCATTAGTTAATGTATTAACTAACATGAACTAACCATGAGCAGTATGTATGTTACTGTATTTGTTAATATTTGTTATTGTTAGTTAATAAAAATGAAGCTGTTCATGGTTATGTTCATGTTATGTATGGTTCATGTTAGTTCACAGTGCATTAACTAATGCTGACAAGATTTTAATAATGTATTAGTACATTTTGAAACTAACAAACATAAATAAATGCTTTATAAGTGCAGTTCATCAATTGTTCATGTTAACTAATGTAGTTAACTAATGAATATTATTCTAAAGTGTTACCTAAATTTGTATGTTGGCATAGTTTTGAATGACAGATGTCATATTTCAATTAGCCTATTTTTCTCTGTGAAATATTTATGGTGTTGAAAGCATGCCAAAAAAAAAAAAAAAAAAAAAAAAGATTGTAGACGACATTTGACATATGTTCCCAGTCTTTCTCTTTCTATATGGGAAATTCAAAATAGATATTATGGCAACTAAATCTAAGATTCGGTATTGGTCGGGTCAGGAAGAAAATCATTCTAGCAGGTAAACATGGGGTGAATTTTACGTGCGTTTGATAGGGTGCTGAATAGATCCTAAAGTGGGATTGGGATGGAAAAAACAGTCCCGCTCAGATCTCACTGAATTTCAATGAACTCAAAATTTTAAGGCAACCAGGTAACTTTTTTTCTAAATATTTTTTTAGAGTGTACAAGTTGAAATATGGAAATTAAGGTTGATCAGAGCAGGGAGCTGTATGAATGCAGCTGAAATTGTGGCAGCCTTCGCCGCAACCACACTGAATTCCAATGTAAGTTATTAAATTAAATATCTAAATAAAATAAATGTATTAGGTCTTAATTAATTGTATAAACTATAATACTGATCTGCCAACACTGACGTTTTATGATAAATTAAAATAAGCTGATAACATAACCGTTTTCTCCAGAATGACTGTACAGCCGAATCATATTTTGTTGCAATATTGTCCTGTTTAACATTGTCATTGTAAAAGCGCTATATAAATAAAGTTGAATTGACAATCGACCTTCAAATGCAGCCTTCTGAGGGTGCAGCTCAAACATTAGGCATCTTTGCCAACTGCAGAATCCGCCACGTCCGCCTTGCCATGGCAAGAGTTTTTTGACACAGGTCAGCATGACCTCAGAGCAAGTCAGACCACGTTCGAACACATTTCTAACCGGCATGCGTCTCGCGGTGATCACCGGTGATCGGTTCTGCACAGATTTTGCTCATCTCAAACGAGCCTGTTGGGACAGCCTTTGTTGCACCGCTGTGACGCAATCACACTTGCGTGGCCTTCACTTTGGGAAACAGCTATTGAACAGATGAGCACACTCAGATAAATGAGGACTAATTGACAAAACAAGAGGGCGTGGTATTTGGAAACAAGAGGCAGGACAAGAGGAGCACATGGAAAACACAAACAAAGATAAGGCCATGTGGTGACACAACACAAACATGGAGGCATGAAACAAAGACAAACTATGATAGATGCAAACCGAACTGAGGATTTTGTGACCAGTTCCAGCCCTACTATACTATACATCTAGCCTATGCCAGACCTTCAGGTTTAACAATGTGTTGGCTTTGTTTCCGATTAAAGAATGCAACTTCTTGTATGATTTGTCTAAACTGCAGTGATGGGTAAGTTTTAGGGAAGGGGTTAGGAGTAGGTAATTCGTCAAATATGTTCAATTTAGCAAAAATCATACAAATTTGTACGAATTACAAGGTCGTAGAAATTTGTATGAATTAGCCATCTTATAAAATACATACCAATTCCAATCGGGTTAGACAAACGTCTCCAGGAAATCCTGTTGAATTCATCAGATGATGACTTTGAAACTCCTAAAGTGTTTCCAGTTTTATGTGCCATGTGCATCCAACATTCTGCCAAAGGTCTGTGGGTCTCTGACTGAGGCTGAGATTAACAGGTAATCAGTTTTACTTGTATCAGATTAGACCAATTTGTATGTAGGCTACCTGATTTTAAAAAGTCTTCAAGTTAGCTTGAATATATATATATATATATATATATATATATATATATATATATATATATATATATAGGGCTGTCAAAGTTAAAACGCGTTAACGCAAATTCATTTTAATGGCACTAAATTTATTAACGTGCATTAAAGCAGCGCACATTTTCTGTTTGACCCATAGCCCGTAGGCTAGTTGGAGAAATCGGGATAAGCCATAGACGTAAAGGATGCAGCAGCTAACATTAATAGGGAAAGAAAATGGTTATCATTAAAATTCTAAACCAAAAGTGCAATTATTGCCTATAAGCTACCATATTTTCTGTTTAACCATATTAGACACCAGGGCGGATGAAAAGTCTGTTTACATTGAGCACATTCTCTGCAGTCCGAGCGCGATGCGTGAATACACTTGAAGCTTACTCTCGCTCATGTCTGAGGTAAATCATTGACACATCACCACTTACAGTACATGTTATATTGAACTAAATGCATTACAATCGGCTAAAACGAATGCACAGATTACTCTTTTGAACAAGAACGGTCCCGAGTCCGTGTTCTTCACACTGTTCAGGTGAATTGAGGCATAAGCTGTGTCTCATTTCGTTAAATTTCGAAGGCTGTGTCCTCCGGAGGACACGTCCTGTGTAGGATGCAGTATACGGAGTGTCCTCAATCAGAATTAAACGAGACGTCCTTCGTAGGACACACAGGCAGGAAGTATCACGTTGTTATGCCAACAAGTTCAGCCTCGTTGGGCTCTCACGCCAGTTTATATGAATGAAAATTATTTATAACTTGAAAATGTCTATGAAATGTTTCTTGTCTTGACAGCAATGTACTGTTCTAAACGTTTAAAATGCACTAAACAGTTGTAATCCTGTTTATCACAACTATCTGTTTGAGGTAATAGAGCTTAAAAAAAAAAAAAAAAAAGCTTGAACTACTTAATTTAAACACCACACCTACGCTCGCATGTATATCTGGCGGTGGTGCCTAAAAATATGATGGTTGTTAATGGAGACGCAAAGAATTGTGGGTTATCTCCAGCCGTGAAGGCTACACCTCATGCACACTCTGAATTCCTGTGAAAGAAGGACGCATTCGAAGGTCGCATTTGGAGAGTCCTACTCACTTTTTTTAAATGAGACGGCCTTATGACGTATGCACCCTTCAATGCGACCTCCGGAGGACGCAGCCTTCTGAAATGAGACACGCAAAATACCGGTAGTTCAATGGAGAGCGCGCCTCTCTTAAAGGGGCCACACTATATTCCTACTCGTGGAATATGGACCTCCTCCCGGTGTGGTGTGTTACTGGTGCGCTCACAGGTCCACATGACAGCTTTCACATTAACAGTTTTTCATACGAACTGTGCCCTGTTCTGAACTAAACTGCCAGTAATACTACCTTTATTTATATTCTTAAAATGAGAGAAATCCCTGCTTATTCTGAATTTTTATGGTCTTAAGAGACATGAACAAGTTCTTCGATAAACATCTATGACCTTTGATACATATCTAGTCTTCATGATGTTTTATTAATTATTATTGATATTATTATTAAGTAGGCTATTATATGGTTTCACTAATAATAAACATACATTTCCATAAAGCATGCATAGTTGTCCATATACACATGTTGATTAGAGTATTAAAAACTTAATTAAAACTTAATTTAAGATACATTTACAACAAATACAAATCTGCGATTAAATTGCAATTAATCGCGAGTTAACTCATGACAATCATGCGATTAATTGCGTAATTGCGATGAAAAATTGTAATCGTTTGACAGCCCTATATATATATATATATATATATATATATATATATATATATATATATATATATATATATATATATATATTAGCCTGACAAGCCAGACCCACATCAAGATGTTTGGTCTGGAAACTCACCATAGACAGGGCTCAATCCGAGGGGCGGGATAAACGGTTGTCTTTCAAACTCCCTCTGCACACGATAGGATAGCGCTACCACCAACCAGAGCAACGTGAAGCAGAGCTTGTTGATAGATTCCACAATCGCCGTATCCGGTCGGCTAAACTACGAACACATCTTCCCTTTTTAAGAATGACTTCAGTGCCGCTCTTTGTTCTTTTCTCAGAGAAAAGCTTAACTCCAAGTCTTCCAGAGTCGCGGTCAGAGCTGATTCGAAAGACCGCTGCCGTTCGCCAGTTTCTGTGTTTATTAGAAGCACGCAAACGCAACTCGGCCGTCGTCATTATGGCCCCGCCCAACGACTCTATACACGATGTGATTGGCCCGTCCAGATTTTGAGGAACACAGCTCAGAATGGTATTGAGAGTTCCTAGACGACACTTGCGGGCAAATTAAATTTGCTGCCGCTAGGGTGCGTCTAGATTTCTAGGCTATATATATATATATATATATATATATATATACAAGCAAACAATCTACAGGGGGCTAGTTGCCTAGTTGCATAAACTGATAAGATTAGTCTTTAGATTAGATTAGTCATATATATATATATATATAATCTAATCTAATCTAAAGACTAATTAATCGCAATTTAATCGCATATTTTTATTTGTTGTAAATGTATCTTAAATTAAGTTTGAATTAAGTTTTTAATACTCTAATCAACATGGGTATATGGACAACTATGCATGCTTTATGGAAATGTATGTTTATTATTAGTGAAACCATATAATAGCCTAGTTGCCTAGTTGCATAAACTGATAAGATTAGTCTTTAGATTAGATTAGTACAAGTTAGTCATATATATATATATATATATATATATATATATATATATATATATATATATATATATATATATATATATATATATATATATATATATATATATATATATATATATATGACTAACTTGTACTAATCTAATCTAAAGACTAATCTTATCAGTTTATGCAACTAGGCAACTTGCCCCCTGTAGATTGTTTGCTTGTTTTAAAAAAAGAAAATAAGGGACAAGCAGAAATCGATTTTGTATGATAATAAACATTAGCATACACCACAAATGTTGTCGATTTGGCTTGACTCATACTGACCCCTTTAATATGTCCATGAAATTCTGTGCTAATAAGCAAGTCCTCTTTAACAGTGTAGTTCTCCAACTCGGTCATCACATATTGATTCTTGGTCAGGACCCCTCGCCGTCACATTTAAACGCACAGGGTACCCCTTTAGCGTCTTTTTTCAACGAGCAGGGTGCTTTATTCATTTCAATGAGAAACCTTTAGGGTTAATACACAGACGCATTGAGCATATCATCATAATGAAATTATATATTGGGTTATGATTTTGCCATTTTGACATGTTGGAGTATATTTTAATTTACATTCATTTTTATTTACGCTAGTTAGACACATTTTAACATGTAACCCAACCCTATCCCTAAACCTACCCATTTGTGTGTTATATGATATAAAACACAGAATATAAAAGGCAGATACGACTGCATGCACAATTTATTCAAAAAGTACAAATATTCCAATTGTTCCGAGGACAAGCGATTGATTTGTGTGAAGAAAATTCCCAAAAGAGATCAGTGTCTAGATCCACCGAAGATCATGCACAAATCAAACTTTGAAAAATTGCCTCCTGAAGAAACATCATTTCAGATTTCATAATGACATTCCATTGGCTCTCGTATATCTCGTGAACAATTGCGTTATTACAATAACATTGATTGTGAAATGTCATTGGCCCGTGACCGATTGTGTCATGCTCAAGAGTCATGTGTATCATTTTTAATGAGATATGAATGAGTTCGTTCTCAGAGAGACAGGATCATCATTTCAGCGATTAAAACATTAAGATCAACTCTGTTCTTTAGATGAAGACATCGTATGACTTCAGAAGACTTGGAATGCAACATGAGTTAATACTTTTATACTGTTTTGGTCAGTTTTTGCAATAAATACCTGTGACTGTACTTTTATTTGCCTGTTATGTATTTTATATTGTTGATAAGTGGGTAGGTTTAGGGTAGGAGTTGGGTTAGTAGCTCCAAATATAAAAGTAGCCACGTGCATAAAAAAGTGACGCAGGAGGACCTGACCAAGTGTCAATATGTGACGAGTTGGGAGTGAGACTGTGTTGAGTCCTCACCCTGTGTAATGGAGGCGCACAGGCTACATCAATACCAGAACACAGATCTGCTCTATTGATATGGCAGCTAGGAAAATTGAAAGGGAAACGGGGGCCTGTCATTGGGACTTAACATAAAAGTAGCAAAATTGAAATAATTCAGTTTGCCTTTTATTAGGAAATAAAGCCGTGTGAGCCAGACTGTGTGTCTGACAGAGAATAATAACACAGGTGTCAATGAGCTCAGAGGCAGCAGCTAAAGTGTCGAGAAGGGTTCACTACAGAAACAGAACGCTAAGACTACTGCAGCATGCGAATGAATTGATAATGGAGCTTTAGTAGCATGCTAGCAGAGCCTGCGTTATCTTTTAAGAAAACAGAAAGGTAATCATAGTTTTATTAATCTCTGTAGGGCATTTGCATAGATTGCAGCTCCCTTTTTCTGGTGAATTCCTTGTTCCAACATGGGGGCACTTAGGCTTGCCATTTTAACAGTAACCTAATGGGTGAAGATAAATTACCTCTACTTTTTGAACTTGGCCACACTGCCTTCGGCGAGTGGGTAAAGTAGTTTTTTGTTTCCAACAACTGTGTGTCCTTGTTTTTCTCCATGGCAAGCAGTTCAGTTTATGGTTGGTCTCATACTTTTTGTGCGGTTGCTAAATCATCCTTATAAATTAAACAGCAGGTGCTAATTGAGGAAGGGAAAAATGCACCCATAATTATTAGCATCCAGCAGAGACACATGTCGGAGTACAGACATCGGATGCTCTGCTGCCTTGACAAATAAAAACAAGCCCAAAGTAACTGGTGCCATATGTGTCAGCAAATATGGGTTAAATTTGAAATGCATAGCGATTTCTGTATCACTTTTCTTCAAATAAGTGAATCTGCTGTCTGCCTTTGTATTAGAAGTAGTGCAAGGCAGATATGAAATGACACATCAATTTATGTGTTTCCAAAGCTGGAGGTGGTCATTTTTGCTGGTTAAGTTGATTGAACATTGTGGGATTGGATGTACAACACAAACCTCTCAATTCATTGTACTCTGCCGTCAGTATAAACTGATTTAAAGAACATCTGGTTTTTAAAGTGTGCCTAATGATGTCACATTCATCTTACTCTAAATGGCTTAAGTGCATGTAATTATATTTTTAATTAACCATGAATCTGTTTCTGTCAATTGCAGCAATTTGTCATTTTCTTATGAAAAATACAGTACAGTGTGAGACGGGA
>NC_090182.1:31210546-31410546 GCF_024679245.1 Pseudorasbora parva
TTGAGTGATATTGAGTAGATACTTACTATCGGTAACTTAAGCACATTTGATTAGTGATTATTTTAAACAGAATTGCCTGTGAGTGTCAGAACTTAATGCTGCATAATCATGTTTTTAAAAGTGCCCTATAATTATTTGAAACAATATTTTAAATTGTTCTCTGATATCTAAATAGGGGGCCTTTGGCTTATTTAAGGTTGATAATTGTCCAGATGCAGTTTTACATGTCCATTTACAATCCTAGAAATTGTAATGGATGTAATGTAATGCTCTATTTTTGCCTTCTTTGGAAGGGTCATGAATATTAATGCAGAGTTCTCAACATCGTTTCAACTTAGATGGTGGAGAAGGTGACGCTAGCTACAAGGCTCGAGTGAGCGATCTGTAAGCAACTAAACAGTAGTAGTAAAGTAGTTAGCTTCTGAGTTATGTGTTGATGATGAAATATAGGCTAATTTAGATTCCAATCTGTCAAAAGAGATCGACATGCGTATCTACTATTGTATTTTATGACAACACTGGTAGGAAATAATATTAACCTTTATCATTTGACAAACTGTTATGTGTGATATTGGAGTTTCCAATACTAGCATTTTGCGTTAGATCTAGACAACACGGGATATTATTGTAATGTTGTCTTACTAAGAAACTTTCAATTTAATCCGAAATGGGTTTGACAGTCAAGAAGTGGATAAAATCACTACTTACTGCTTGCAGGAATACAGGTGGAATCGGCCCTTTCTTCAGTTTTAGACGCTGAGCGAATCCTGCTATATTTCCCCAGGTTAGAGGTTCGTATGTATAATACGCCATAAAGTGCGTATCATATGCACGCGAAAAACCACGTACCATACGCACGGCAAAACTCATTTTGGTGTATACATTCCACGAGATTGCAAACTCGTACTATTTATACACATTTCCGTGAGATCCGTCTCAGTATTACTCAGTTGATCCTGCAATAAAAAAATATTACTTTGCTGTAACAAATAATCTCAAAGGGGAAGTAATAATTAATCATAATTTGATATGATCGATTTGTTAAAATGACAATTGTTTTATAAGCAGACGAGAATCAACTCATACGAATGTGTAAAAAGTTTAACTAAAATATGAAAACTTAACTAATCTACACAAACATACACACAAGCTTACATGGGTAGAATGGAACATGAAAGTGGCTAAAAAAACTGGATCAGAACAGAGGTTTGACTCTATGAAAAAACCTGTCTAAAACCTGGAAGTCCCAAGACAACAAACTCCCTTGTTTGAAAAAAGGGGTTGACAACTTTAACTAACTAAACTGAAACTGCATATACTGTACATTACTTGCATTTGCCTGAGAGGTTGAAAGGTGTCCAGATATACAGTCGCCGAAGAAAGTATTAATTGTTTGGTCCGATGGTGTCACGGTTGCAATCGAGTTTGACGGTTGCAGAACACTATACATTATAAAAAGACAATATACAAACAGTAATGATACACAAAATGTACTGTGGAAATGTCTGTTTGTTGAACTGTTCTCTCATTTGAGCAGAAACGGACCAAGTGTCTGTAAAATATGAATTAGCTCCAGGGTGCTAAATTCACAGTGGGGCAACTAGATGTCACAAAGCCTGTCTGGGTCCTTAAGCAGATTCAATTGTAAAAGATTGTGTGTTTGATCTGTCCAGTAGCTACATTACATTGACCTCATCAGTCAGCCAAGATGGCAGCCACCATACCCATTTGCCCTGCCTACAGTGTTTTAGCTACATCGCTTCACTGTCACACACAAATTGTCTTCTGTAACCGTATGGGATAGATGAGATCAGCTGTAGACCTATATTCAAATAATTAATCATCTGGCTACTTTTCAGCTACTTTTTTTTAAAATAAAAATGTGCATTTAGACATACTAGGGGTGAGCGGGGAACAACCTAAAGCGGGGTTAGTTGTAAAAAAAAACATTGTTTAAAACTTGTGTGTTCCACACATGCCAGGATGATGAAACGTCTCAGGTTACGTATGTAACCCCCGTTTCCTAAAGGAGGGAACGGAGATGCCATGTCGGAGTATCGACCAATAGGAATCTGGCTAGCTAGAGCCAATCTACTTCGAGTGTAACTAAATGAGCCAATGCACATTGGCATGCAATAATTACACCAGCTGCTCATGCCACGCAGCGCGGGTATAAATGAGGCAAAGGTGCTTGCATCAAATTAGTCTTTTGCTGAGGAGCCGAGTAGGTGAATTGGCACCCCAGCTGGGTACAGAGGACATGGCGACAGGACGTGGCATCTCCTTTCCCTCCTTCAGGGCACGAGGGTTACATATATGTAACCGAGAGGTTTCCATTCAGTCGGTCACTCTGTACGCCACGTCAAGGTACCGACGAATAGGAATCCCTACCAAAGCACCATGGCTTGTGCCCCCTTCCAGTGCCGGCAGGAGCCAAGCCTCTCAGTGCTTTTACTCGTTTGTGGTAAGAACACAAGAGGAGACCTGCTCCACATGTAGGCTATAGAACCTAGCTAACATGTTGTGTCACCCAGCCCACAGCTCTACAGATGTCTGACAGCGAGGCGCCACATGCCAGCGCCCAGGAGGATGCAACACTTGTAGTAGAGTGTGCTCACACCCTGAGTGGACAGCGCACACCTTGTGCTTGGTAAGCCAAGGTGATGGCATCCACTATCCAGTGGGCCATCCTCTGCTTGGAGACAGCCTTTCCCTTCTGCTGGCCTCCATGAAAGACAAAGAGCAGATCTGAGGTTGTGAAGCTTTGCAGCGCTTGCAGGTTCCCTGAAGGGAGTAGTGGGAACCTTGGGCACGTACCAGGCCGGAGTCTCAGTACCACGTGGGCGTCACTCAGCCTGAACTCCAGGCATGATTCTTTGACCAAAAATGCCTGCAGGTACCCTACCCTCTTGATGGAGGCCAATGCAGCCAACAGCAAAGTCTTCATGGACAGAATCTTAAGCTCTGCTGACTGCAAGGGCTCAAATAGAGTGTTCTGAAGTGCTTAGAGCATCAGAGCAAGATCCAAGCAAGAGGGTATGGAGGGAAGTCAAGGTGGATTTTACCGTCTCGCCTCCCTAAGGAACCTGACGACCAGGTCGTGCTTCCCAACCAACTTACCCTCTACTTGGTCGTGATAGGCGGAAATAGCAGCAACGTAAACTGAGGGAGGAGGGCGACAGCCTATGCTCCTACTCCTGCTATAGGAAGAAAAGCACAGACGCGATCGAACACCTTCGGGGGTCTTCTCCGGGAAGAACACCAATCGATGAACAGGTTCCACTTCAAGGCATAGGCCTGTCTTGTAGACTATGCTCTAGCTGAAGTGATGATGTTAACTACCTCTTGGGGTAAATGACCTAGAACCTCCGCGTCCCATCCAGGGACCAGACATGAAGTTTCCAGAGGTCTGGACGTGGTTGCGAGAGGGCGAGTTAGAAGATCTTTCCTCAGAGGAATCGGCCAAGGAGGGACGGTTGCGAGGAGCATGAGTTTTGGGAACCAGGTCTGGTGGGGCCAATACGGGGCCACCAACAGGGCCTGCTCCTTGTCCTCCCTGACCTTGCACAGTGTCTGTGCAAGTAGGCTCACTGGGGGAAAACGCATATTTGCACAGGCCTGGGGCCAGCAGTGCACAAGTGCATCTGTGCCGAGTGTAACCTCTGACGACAAATAAAAACACTGGCAGTGGGACATTTCTGGGGAGGCAAACAGGTTGACCTGTGCCACCCCGAACTGAACCCAAATCAGCTGGACCACCTGGTGGTGGAGTCGCCACTCTCCCGGGACTACAGCTCGTGACAGCGCGTCGGCCACACAGTTGTGCCCACCAGGGACATGAATGGCCTGTTGCGACCCTAGACACTTCTGACTCCAGAGGAGGACATGGGGGGCGAGTTGCGACATGCGACTGGAGTATTGACCACCTTGGGGGTTGATGTATGCAACAGTCGCAGTCTTGTCCGTATGGACCAGTACATCTTTGCCCCGTAACCGGGCTTTGGTTCACGATGTAATGCTAGCAACTCGAGGCAATTGATGTGCCAATGCAGGTGCGGGCCCGTCAAAACCCCTGACACTGCATGCCTGTTGTACGTCGCACCCCAGCCCATGGTCGAAGCATCTGTGAACACCACAGCAGGCCTGGAAACCTGTTCCAGAGGCACTTGGGCCCACAGAAACGAGGGGTCCGACCACTGGCTGAAGGTATGGCTGCAGGCCGGTGTGATCCTCACCTGGTGAGTGCCACGTTGCCACGCCCATTTCGGGACTCGGACATGAAGCCAATGCTGAAGCGGTCTCATATGAAGCAGGCTGAGCGGTGTTACTGCCGCCACTGCCGCCATATGCCCCAGGAGCCTCTGATTTTTTTTAAGTGAAACCGCCGTCCTGCTTTGAAATGTGTTCAGGCAGTTCAGCATCGACTGGACACACTACTCTGTGAGGCGCGCTGTCCGCTCGACCTAATCCAACTAAATACAGAGAGAATAGATCCTCTGCACTGGGTGAGTTTGCACTTTTCTCAGTTTACCCGAAGACCCATCTGGCTGAGGTGTCGGAGCACCAGGTCCCTGTGTTCGCACAACTGTTCCCGGGACTGTGCTAGTATGAGCCAGTCGTCGAGATAGTTGAGAATCCGAACCCCCTGTTCTCTCATTGGCACAAGGGCCCCCTCCATGACTTTCGTAAAGACATGGGGGGACAGGGCCAGCCTGAAGGACAGGACTTTGTACTGATATGCTTGCCCCTCGAGCATAGGCTCACGCTGTCTCGCCCACCCTGTCTCGTGGAGGTGGCCCGCAGTTAGGGGTTAATGTGCTGTGCAACACATACCTGATTCCACACAGGGCAGAGGGTCCACGAGGAGGCAGTGGTGTGTCCCTGCGTCAGCCACTGCTTCTTGCTGGCTAAAGAGGAGGAGGATAAGTGTGGTCTGGCATTTGACTGGCCACACTCTCCAAGCCCCCTGAGGACCCAAAGATAGAGGAACTGCTCTTTTATTTTAATTTGCGAATTTGGGTACCACTGGTTTTGACCAGCGGCAGAATAGAATTTAGACTCAAAACATTCTCTACCCGTCCCTCTTCCGGGGAAAAGCAGCCCCGCTAATCTCCAGGTCACCTGTCTCAGAGTCAGAGGTGATGTTTCACCGACTGCTTAAACAGCAGTAGAGACAGGTTGCGTCGTCTCCCTGCAGCGAACACAGTAGAGCAGACTGTGCCAAGGGTTTTTTTGGGTTTTTTTTTTTGCAGGGGCAATGCCCATGGTAACAAGCAGACTGAGTACCGACTGCTTAGAACTGCTGGGCTCAGTTCTCAACAGTGTCGCCGAAATGGCCACCTTGTGTGATGGGAGCATAGCAAAGCGTACTTTGACGACCACTCGCATCTCAGAAAGGCAAGCCAGGGGGTGTTTCTGGACCACAGAGGTGGACATCGTCTGGCCGAGGGCCTGCGACGTGACCTGATAACAGTTACTCAACATGCCCGAAGAAGACCCACCCACCTCAGGTCACCCCAGCCATTACACCAAAGTAGACCTCTCTTGTTGGCCACCAGGGAGGGTGCTACAACGGTAAATAGGCCAGGGGACAGCGCACATAGAGCGCAGAGCAAGCGCTGGGTTGCCGTGATGGCACACGACACGCAGAGAAGCGAGAGGACCGTCCGGGTTTCCCCCGGCGGCAGCTCTCACTGATCTCCACGGTCTCCCAGAGTGTCGAGCAGACCCGCGGCTGTGCTTTTCAACATGAGTCGTGGCTGGCCAACAACAAAGAGGACTCAAGCTTCCCAGAGAAAGAAGAGTCATGATCGGCGTGCCGACGTGGTCATGTTCTCATTTGAAAACATGAACCACCCACAAACGCAGTCTCAGCATGCTGCCCAGACACGTGAAACAGTGTTCGTGGCCATCAGTGAGGACAGGGAACAACTGCTACCAGAAACACACAGGTAGAATGTCCTCTTTAAAAAGACGCCAGCTCTATCTGTGAAGCTCTTTTAGGGAAAATGTTCTCTGGGGTGCTGAAGCACACAGGGGATAATCGCAACGACACAGACAGGGAATGTGTGCAGCCTGTCGTCCTCTTTCTCATAGAAGACGATCTCTTACCAGCCATAAAAACGGCTTTTTAGCACTCTAAACCGCGCACCGAACCAGCTGTAAGAACAGCCTTTTGTTTTTGCTCAATAAAACAAAAGAGAAAGAGAGAAATTCGACCCCGGTGTAATGCTGTCACTCCAACACCAAACGAGGAGAGATCCATCCGAAGACCTTGACTTGTTATGTTAAAACATGCTTGTAGTGAGTGATTTCAGGACAATCCATTCACCACTCGGCTCCGAAGCAAAAGGCTAATTTGATGCAAGCACCTGTGCCTCATTTATACCCGCGCTGTGTGGCATGAGCAGCTGGTGCAATCATTGCATGCCAATGTACATTGGCTCGTTTAGTTACACTCAAAGTAGATTGGCTCTCGCTAGTGAGATTCCTATTCATCGGTACTCCAACGTGGCATCGAGAGTGACCGACTGAATGGGAACTAGTTGCCACATCAACACTATATACAGAAAACTATTGTGCCAAAATTTAAAAATCTTTGGAAGATATCCCTAAACATTCATGTAATTATAGAAAAAGTATATTTCATGTTTTTTTTTATTTTTTTTATCTTTAAATAAGACAAATCTGATATGTTTTTAATCTTATATAGTTGAGGTAGTTATGGTTATAGTTAGCTTTAATGCTTTTCTAACCAGCAGAAGACACTAGCCTGCTTTAAATCCTATTTGCACAGGTTGAGCATGCCGTAACACTGTTATAATGTGCCCCTATTAGAACTAGGCTATTACATTCTATACTTTTATTAATTATATTGAGAAACCATGAGAAAAAAAAGGTGAATTATTCATTGTTATTATGTTGTTAACTATGCTGTATAGCTGTATTTAGCGACATGTTTGCTGTCAAAAAGTTGTTTAAAAATCAAAAACATAATAATTGCATTTTATTGACAAAATATTTTAGTTATAGTTGTTTATTAGATCAGATAACATTTTAAGGTGTCATGTGGTCATATTACAAAAAAACCCACCTATGGGGCATTTTGTGACATTTCCCTTCCGTTCAAAAAACACATAGCCTAATTGTACTAGATGTGTGAAATCAATGTCGGAAAAAATATATATACTCTGAAACCCAAGTGAATTTAAACAAACTGAAAAAGTCACAACAGTGTTCAGCTCGGCCCTGCTCTCCCTTACTCCTTATCTACTACTATAAAGAAGAAAAGGCTGAGTTGCTGACAATACTGTACAGGAATGACATATACTGTGGCTTTGATTATTGCAAGTTAACTTTTTAAATATATGAAAACATTTGTCTTTAAAATGTGTTTCAGTATGTTCTTAATTTGGAGACTTGTTAGTTTGTTTGTCACTTTTTCATTTCAAGCACCAAGTACAGTCACGGCAACCTTTAAATTTGAATTATTTAAGCTCTATTTGTGTGTGTGTGGGGGGGGGGGGGGGAATGCAGGCGCAGCATTTTTGCCATTGTTTGTGATTTGCATAATTCCGATAGTGAATTCAGTGTTAAAACAGCAACAAAAAAAATGTAGTTAAAAAAATAATTATTTTTATATATATATATATATATATATATATATATATATATATATATATATATATATATATATATATGAGCCAGATCTCACGAAAATGCGTATAAATAGTACGAGTTTGCAATCTCGTGGAATGTATAAGGCAAAATGAGTTTTGGCGTGCGTATGGTACTCGGTTTTTCGAGTGCATATGAGACGCACTTTATGGCCTATTATACATATGAACCCCCCGCCCCACCACCCTAAACCTACCCAAGAGCGTGTCATATACACGCCATAAAGTGCGTCTCATATGCACGCAAAAAAACGCATACCATACGCACGCCAAAACTCATTTTGGCATATACATTCCACGAGATTGCAAACTCGTACTATTTATACGCATGACCATGAGATCGTGTTGATATATATATATATATCAGCAGCCCTCATTCATTCTTCGTGAAAAGTCTGCAAATGAAAGTTTCAATAATCAGTCTCATTATATGCATTACTACTGAGATCAGGGTTGTTTTTATGCCTTGACTGTATCGTAACTGTAATGTACCAAATTGTATTTTGACTTATTTTTTTCCTCTGTGCACTAAAATGAAATGCTTCAGCCACACAGCTTTGATCACTTAACATGCTGCTTCACTGACTACAGAGGAGTTTGGCTTGTCGTCAGTAAAATTTTTGTCAACAAGACAAGAATTTCTGATAAGGGCTCTTTAAAAGTGGATATGAGCTTTACAAAGTTCTGTGAAAATCATCTCAGCAGTTTGTTTTTGCTTTTCCCCAAAATCCAAAATATTCTCAAAACAAGTTACATTCTTGTCTCTGTAATGTTCATCTTTGCCTTTGTTTTCATTCCATTATTATGTTTAACATCACTGCCTTCATTGTGCTTCTAAACTAGATTAGAATAGCCACTGTGTGATACATGGAACCAATTTCAAGATGAAGTTTAGTCAAAATGTCTTGTTCACCTCAACACTGCACCCACTGAAACACATTGAATAAGATGTAGGCTCTTGTGGATATATGTTTGATGAAATTGACACACATTATCGATTTTCCCTCCCGAGAAAATACACAATGCACGGCCTAACGTGACAGGTGGAGAAGTAAAGAGATTTAACTTTCACCAAGCGCCGCTCTCACAGCGAGAACATAGTTGGCACCCCTTTCCTAGGATGCAACCACTGTCTATTTATTTTGCCTGGGGCAAAGACTGATTATTGCTGCATTTGCATATACATGCATTTGTAAAGATCCAATCAGACATCAAGGTGCAAACACAATTCCAGAATTCAAAGCTTAGACAGGGCTCCGTGAAACAAATGCACATAGCCTGGGGTGGTTGGAAAACAGATAAAGCGGATAACTGTATCTTGCTGATAGGCCTGAGTGAACATTACCTTATTTAAAAAATAAATAAAATTATTAGTTTGAATTTTTAAGTAGGCATTGGGCAGATTTTGTTCACATGTAGAAGCTTCAACTATGGACACATTTGTATCTGTGGATTTATAGAAAAAAAATTATCTTAAAATCCTTTTTCACATTCTCAGTTTATTTAATGAGTTGATTTTTGTCATGTTAAAGCAGATATTAAATGATGTATTTAATGCCATTTTGTGGTGGAAATTACATTTAAAATATGCAAATAATAATAATTTAGGTGTGCTAAATACACTCAGTTAAAACATATATGTATAAAATCTGAATTATCTAAATACTATTTTTATGATATATTTCTGTATTTTATTATTTTAAAGTTTAAAAGTATTCATCTGTGGCTAAATGTAGGGTAAGGGTAAAACAAAAACATCCATGTCTATGTAAAAGTAGTAACAATGAATGTTCTTCAAAAACTTTTCAAAACGAATGTGACCTTCTTAAAATACAAGATAAAAGCTGGAAATTACTTTTAATTAAAATCACCGATTGAAACATTAAGGCACCAGATGTTCATAAACAAGTTTCTTTTCATCAACTACAAATACAAAACAATAACCACCTCTTAATTTTGACAGATGTATTTAAGATTAATTTAAATAAAAGCTCTGTTTATTCTTTGTGAATCTCTTACTCGGTGAAAGTCAAGTTTATTCTTCTATAACTGTAATGGGAATGAACTGCATTGCTGTAATCTTCAGTAAATCAGTACAATGAGAGGGTCTTTATGTTTCCAGAATCAAATCACTCAGGGTGCTTCTGAAATTACTCAGGGTGCTCTAGTTAGTGCATTCTGATTAACTTAAACACCTCTGATTGGTCACCGCATTTAAGAGATCAGCAACTATGTCTGTGATTGGCTACATTACTCATCGCAGCAAAAACATGTTGTAAATAGATACACTTGACGTTATCCAGAGACAAACACAAATATGCTTTGAAACGCGTATTCCAAATCTGTTTTGCCCCATTACACCTAACTGCACACGACACAGTGACACGTCTCTACTTTAAGAGGTAAAAGAGTTTTTGTCCTAACCAGCCACGACAGTGACACGCAATATTTATATTTTAGAAATAAAGCGTATAGCATCAGGTCATGTTAGTCAAACTTGCATCAGCTGGCTGTCAGCTGATCACGTCTTCCTATAGGAATACGACTTCTATCACCGCATGCATAAATATTTATATTCAGGTGCTGATCATATAATTATAATATCATCAAAAAGTTGATTTATTTCACTAATTCCACTCAAAAACCGAAACTTGAATATTATATTGATTCATTACACACAGACTGATATATTTCAAATGTTTATTTCTTTTAAGTGTGATGATTATAACTGACAACTAAGGAAAGTCCCAAATTCAGTATCTCAGAAAATTAGATTACTTAAGATCAATACAAAGAAAGATTTTTTTGTTTTTAATCTTGGCCAACTGAAGGTATGAACATGAAAAGTATGAGCGTGTACAGCACTCAATACTTAGTTGGGGCTTCTTTTGTCTGAATTACTGCAGCAATGCGGCATGGCAGTCGATCAGTCTGTGGCATTGCTCAGGTGTTATGAGAGCCCAGGTTTCTCTGATAGTGGCCTTCAGCTCTTCTGCATTGTTGGATCTGGCACATCACATCTTCCTCTTCACAATACCCCATAGATTTTCTAAGGGGTTAAGGTCAGATGAGTTTGCTGGGCAATTAAAAGCAGGGATACCATGGTCCTTAAACTACGTACTGGTTGCTTTGGCACTGTGTGCAGGTGCAAAATGCTGTTGGAAAATGAAATCTGCATCTCCATGAAGTTGTTCAGCAGCAGGAAGCATAAAGTGCTCTAAAACTTTCTGGTATACGGCTGCGTTGACCTTGGACCTCAGAAAACACAGTGGACCAACACCAGCAGATGACATGGCATGACTCCAGCTGCAGTCCACTCTTTGTGAATCTCCCCCACATTTTTGAATGGATTTTGATTCGCAATCCTCTCCAGGGTGTGGTTATCCCTATTGCTTGTACAATTTTTTTTCTAGCACATCTTTTCCTTCCTGCCTCTACAATTGTGCTTGGACACAGAGCTCTGTGGATAGCCACCCTCTTTTGCAACGACCTTTTGTGTCTTGCCCTTCTTGTGCAAGGTGTCAACGGTCCTCTTTTGGACAACTGTCAAGTCAGCAGTCTTCCCAATAATTGTCTAGCATACAGAACTAGACTGAGAGACCAAGAGGCCTTTGCATGTGTTTTGAGTTAAGTAGCTGATTAGAGTATGGTGTCTTCAATATTGAACCTTTTCACAATATTATAATTTTCCGAGATATTGAATTTGGGATTTTCCTTAGTTGTCAATTATAATCATCAAATTAAAAGAAATAAACATTTGAAATATATCAGTCTGTGTGTAATGAATGAATATAATATACTAGTTTCACTTTTAGAATGGAATTATGTGAAATAACTTTTTGATGATATTCTAATTATATGACCAGCACCTACAGATAGATAGATTGGTTAGTATTTTTAGTAATGTTTTGTGTAATATTTGTGAATTATGTAGGCTACTTATTTATTTCCTATGCAAGTGCCGTCAAGATTAATCTCTGGTGCCATAGCCTACACGAGAGCCGTTGAAAACAGCTCTCTTTTTCTATGCCTACACCTGCTGCGAGAGCCCGCCCACATGCTGTTCTGATTAGCTGTGGATTTTGATTGACTTTGACACATCTCGTAGTTGCGTCACGTCTAGTGTGGACAGACATGTTGCTTGGCACTGGAATCGTATTGCATCACGTCTAGTTAGGGCACGGTGTTACAGTATCAACTGAGGATGCTTGCGTTTGAGGGTGGTGCTCCTGCTTCAACATAGCGTGTTTGGAACATAGACTGTAAAAAAATATGGACGTAGTGTCCATGACGTCACCCAAAGGATTCCGAAGACTAGTTCTGAAGCATAAAGTAGAGACAAGCTGGCCGTTGCCATCTAGCCAGCCCGTCATTGGGCACGCCGGATAACAGAAAATGTGCTAAGAGGCGGGACGTGGGCGGAGCTGAGGTGAGGTGAGACAGACAGCGGATAAATGGCTATCCACCTGTCACTCAAAATGGCCACGCCCTTAATTATGCAGAACTGTAAGGCTTTATATAATGTAAGCAAATGAGTTATACAAAAAATTCACCCACTTCACAGTTGTAATGAAGGGCAAAATGAGCCGTATAGACCAAAACAAAATTTGTACCAGGCTGTAAACATGTTGTTTTTTCTGCTGTAAAGTTAGGAATTTTAACATGAGGTTCAATGAGATTCTCCTCCCTTCTGGAGCCTGGAGGCCAGTCAATGAATTGCAGTTTAAGTTACTTCCGTTGTCGCTTCTACAGAAACTAGGGGAGGTTGCTGCTTGGTTTGGAATAGCCTACTTGAAATAATGATAATAATATTATTCCATCCACAATAATGTCACAATCATAATATTTTACATCCCAGAAATGTAATTTCTGCTTGCAATACTGCCCATAAAAAAGAGCAATACAAGGCTCAAATATCCAGCTCAAGACATACACATCATTCCCATGCCTTCAAAAGGATTTTATGGTAAAATCTCTCATACTAGTTAGACTGCGCTGATTTAAAAAGTTGAAAGAGAGCAGAAGTCAGGAGTTCTGGAATATATTAAACACAGTGCGAGAAGATAGCAGAAATATTCATCATTTTGAGACTTCAGAATGCATTACCAAAGAACAATTTCAACAAGCTCTTAGTACCTCTCATTAGACGGTGTATCAAACCAGAACAAAACTCACTTCTCCTAACTACGTGGAGGAAGTGGATTGGAAAATTAAATGGAAGAGACAGCACAGCCTTTGCCATGGTACTGTCGCCAGGCCTCCTTCACGCTCAAAAGTCCCTCAGCTGCTAAATTACATGCTCTTTAATATCACATCATTGACTGTCTTTGAATACCTAAGCATATCAGAAAACACATAAAAATAATAGCTCGAAGGCCCAATGTCTCGAGTTCACATGAAGATGCCCAAGCACCTTTCCTTTTGAAGATAATGCATTTCAAAGTTTGCATGATGGCATGAGTTGGTAAAGCGAAGACCTTCTGACCATTTTCTTTTTAAATCTGGAGTCATCTGAGTTTCACCAAGCATCAGTGGTAAGTTTGTCTGGAGGCTTTCTTTTTTGTGTAGCAATGACACAGTTGCTCAACTCATGGTGAATATCTTAGGAGTAAAATTAATTGGGCTGGCATTGCTGTGTCAATTGCCCCTCCTCTTTTCTTTCTTATGCATTGGAAGCAGTCCTCAAATGAGTCAAGTCTCTCATCTCCGTCTGCTATAGGGAATCAGATAAAAGCCTCTTCAGAGAAACCTGTTCCTTTGCATAAGCACTACAGCCAAATCAAACAGTCCTTCCCTTCATTGTGTGCTGACAGCAGTATGACAAAGGTACACCTTTGGTTCTTTCCGATGGGACAGTAGTTGTATCTTGCACATCAAGGGAAATTTTAAACATTTCAAGAGCCCTGAGTTTTTACTATGCATGCAAATATTCTCTTTGCCTTTGTGCATGTGTGGCTTGAAAGACAGAACGGTCCCCTGAGAACAGTGGTTTGAGAGCACAGTTTTGCCAGTCTTTTGCATGCTAGCTTCATCCATATGCACTGCATGATATTTTTTTTAAAAATGTATTAAAAATCAAACGTGTCGTTTTGCTTTTCATTCCTCGGTTTTTCCAGTTACAAGTTTATTTAAATGTCCATGCATTTTATTAGTGTATACTGAATAGAACTGAGTGCAACTGAATGCACTGCATATAAATTGTGTACAGACTACACAAGCTCCTTTTTTTTTTTTTTTTTTTTCATTTGAAAATGATGTTCTATTTACAAAAACATTATGTTTTGTGTCATATTAAACATGATGAATTATTATTATTTAAAAATTACCATTTGTTTTTTTAGACAATAATAGCAAAATAACAGTATACAGCGATCAGGCATATCAGTGAATAACACTGATTATCTCTTCTCTTCTTCACAGCACCTGTGAGTGGGTGGGATATATAATACAGCAAGTGAACATTTTGTCCTCAAAGTTGATGTGATGACAAGGGAAAAATTGTGATAGCTAGACGACTGGGTCAGAGCATCTCCAGAACTAAAGGAACAGCGGTGAGCCGGCGACAGGGCGGCCAAAAACACATTGATGCACATGGGGAGCGAAGGCTGGCCTGTCAAGCAGACGAGCTACTGTAGCTCAAATTGCTTAAGAAGTTAATGCTGGTTATAATCGAAAGGATTTATAATACACAGTGCATCACAGTCTGTTTCATATGGGCCCGCATAGCCGCAGACCATTCAGGGAGTCCATACTGACCCCTGTCCTCCAAACAGTGCCAACAGTGGATACATGAGCATCAGAACTGCACAGAGCAATGGAAGTAGATGGTCTGGTCTGATGAATTATGTTTTCTTTTACATCACGTAGATGGCCGGGTGCTGGTGTTGAGGTGTTGACTTGGCCTCCAAATTCCCCAGATCTCAATCCAATCAAAGCATCTGTGGGATGTGCTGAACAAACAAGTCTGATGGAGACCCCACCTCGTAACTTGCAGGACTTAAATGGTGTGTGTGTGTGTGGGGGGGGGGGGGGGGGGGTGTAAGACGCACAGTTTCTGCCTGTCTCATGTTAATTTTGAGTATCTATAGAGTGGTATTGCATTATTCATTTCTCCCAAAAAAATCTTTATTTTTATCATATTTATAAAAGACAGATGTGCTGTACCAATTATTTCCGACAACAGCCAAACTTGAAGGAGTGATTAAAAAAAAGTTATTCTGTGGACACATTATGTTGGTCAGCTAAACAAATTTATGTAAACACACAATATATGATCGCATTATACATGGACAACTTTTAATTTGATATATGTGTTGTTGACATGATATGCACTTATGAGCCAATTGCCAACAAAACACAGACATCTGATGCAGTTTCACTCACCGCCTGTGGTTCTAACTGATGCACCGGATGTTTTATCACTGGGACCATCTTTCTGATAGCCTAGAAATCCAGACACACCCTAGCGGCAGCAAATTTAATCTGCCCGTGAGTGTCGTCTAGCAACTCTCAATACTCTTCTGAGCTGTATTCCCCTAACTCTTGCCAGGCCAATCACATCGTGTATAGAGTCGGTGGGCGGGGCCATAATGACGACGGCCGAGTTGCGTTTGCGTGCTTCTAGTAAACACAGAGTCTGTCGAACGGCGGTCTTTCGAAACAGCTTTGACCGCGACTCTGGAAGACTTGGAGTTAAGCTTTTCTCTGAGAAAAGGACAAAGAATGGCACTGAAGTCATTCGGGGAGGGAGTTTGAAGGGAGTTTGAAAGACAACCGTTTATCCCGCCCCTCGGATTGAGCCCTGTCAATGGTGAGTTTCCAGACCAAACATCTTGATGTGGGTCTGGCTTGTCAGGCTATCTTTCTGTTTCAACTGATCTGCAAATCCAGTATCGAATTTGTCATTGTTTACAAAGCATTCATCACCAAAATGCAGAGAACACAGAAATACACTTGAATAAAAAAAGTTTGAAGAGTGCTCATATGCGTACGTGCTCTAGTACGTAAGAACAGATCTGAATCTGGAAATAATGCAAAATAACTGAGAAAAATAAGAATTAGTCAGGTGCTTACCATGAATTTGATCTCAAAGTAATTAATTTAAAGTAGTGGTAACGCTTTAGATTACGGCCTGGAAAGTACTGCATAATTAAAGTGAATGTACAGCTTAAAGGTCCCGTTCTTCGCAATTCCATCTATCAAACTTTAGTTAGTGTGTAATGTTGCTGTTAGAGCATAAAAAAATACCTGTAAAATTATAAAGCTCAAAGTTCAATGCCAGGCGAGATATTTTATTTAAAAGAAGTTCCCTTTCAAAGCCTACAGCAAACGGCTGGTTTGGACTACAGCAGGAAGTGCAGGGATGTAATGACGTCACTAGAACCGTTTGTTGACTAACCCTCCACCCACAAGAACACGCAAAATAGGGGACGTGGTCTTGTTGCTCTCCCATGTGGAGAAGAGCGGCGCATTCAGCGCTTGCATCTCCCCGTTATGGTAAGAGGCGGGACCTTTCCGGGCAAAGTGCGCTAAGCTGCTGTCCAATCACAACACGGGAAGCTTTGGCCCAATCAGAACTCATTACGTATTTCTGAAAGAGGGACTTCATAGAACAAGGAAATCATCAGGCCGTTTTAAGGACAGAGGAAACAGCGCTGTACAGATAAGTCAATTGTGTGAAAAATACTGTGTTTTTTTACACACGAAACATGAACTCATGTTATATTGCACACTGTAAACATAATCAAATCTTCGAAAATACGCAAAGAACGGGACCTTTAACTTTCTGTAATAATAGTGTAACTATAAAGTAAGTGCGTGTAGGTTTATGGGAACAATATGTAATATAGGGGGAATAAAAGGGTAACTATCAGGAGAATTAACAAATGATTTATACTTTTAAGTATTTTTTTAATTAAGGCGTAATTATGTAGTTACAGGGTAAGTACAAATCTGTGGGCTGTACACTTAAGTGGCTCTTGTTCCCCTTTTGTTTCATATAGTTACAGGGTAAGGGTACAATAAAAAACAGGGTATTCTCACAAAAATGCATATAAATAGTACGAGTGTGCAATGTCGTGGAATGTATAAGCCAAACCTCATTTTGGCGTGTCTATGGCACGCTGTTTTTCGCGTGCATATGATACGCATTTTATGGCGTATTATACATACGAACCCCCCACCCCACCACCCTAAACCTACGAAGCGCGTCATATATACGCCATAAAGTGTGTATCATATGCACGCAAAAAACAGCGTATCATATGCACGCTAAAATGAGGTTTGGCGTATACATTCCACGACATTGCACACTCGTACTATTTATACGCATTTATGTGTGATCGGGTTGATAAAAAAACACATACACAATCTGATATCACTCCGAATTATTTTTTAAAAACAACTTAATTCAAAACAGATTTATGACACTTCTTATTATTTTTTTTAAACAATCTTTTCATTTCAAATGATAACGTCCTGACAGAAAGAGGCATGTTTTGTCCCTTTCTGTTTCTTTTCTTTTCTTGTTCCTCTTCTTCTTTTTCGTTATTTCCATTGATGGATCTTAAGAGGAATCCCATGTCTTTTGAAATGTTGTATTAGCCTATTATTTATTAAAAGAAAAAGAAGTACACCAAGAAATGCTATCATAATTTAGTAGGCTAATCTTTTCATATCCAATCAGTTGTTACCAGATCAGTTGCATGAGATGCTTCAAGCTTTCATGACGTTCTCATGCGTTTCATCTGAAACATACACGAGAGCTGGCGTCTCTTGTCTTTTAGTCTTGTTTGTTTCTAATTGCTTTTATCATATATTATGTTATTGTTTGTATACTGTTGTGAGGATTAAAAAAATAAAAACCGACAGCATCCAACATCTACATAACCAGAGTTTTTCGGCGCCCGCACGTCATGCTTCAAGTTACGTCAAGCTTGAAATCAACCCTCGCATGCACACGCAGACTGTTGGTCGGAAGTGATATAGTCTACAGTTTAAAAAATGTAAAATATTGTTATTTTGCTTACAACCACTTATCGTTTAACTCCAGAAGACATTCATCCATTGGGATTACATGGATTACTGTAGTTATTGCTGTATGTGCTGTTTGATGCTTTAACTCACAAATGAGTATTCATTAGCAGAAATTATTTATTTATGCATACAACTTTATTATTTATTTAGAATATTTGTATACATCTCGGATGGCATGTGGGTAAAAGACGAGTAAATGGTGAGGAAATTTCTGCGCGGACTGTATCAGTACTTTCCGGACCTTCACCACTTGTGTGATATCAGATTTGCGATATTACTGTTCGGGAAACAGTCATGACTAGCTAGTTGATTTCTTCAACGATAAAAAGTACTATGATAGTTAAGCAGTGAGTAATGTTACTGTATGGGAAAATGCAAAAAAAAAATCTGTCCTTTAGAAAAAAATAAAAAAAAACTCTCCAAAACTTGTGAGAAACTAGAAACAGTATTTTCGCCACAGAAATAATCATACGTTTTACGTTCAACTAATTTTTTTGAAAATTTGGCCATGTTTAGCATGATAATCCAACTCTTTAACAGAGTAAATAAGTGAGAATGCATTAAATTACATTAGAGTGTTATGGTTAGGGTCCTTAAAGGATTTGTTGCTAATATCTTGGTGTTACCAGAGCACATCTTCAGGGTTATAGTGGAGTCAATGCCTCGACAGTTCAGGGCTGTTTTGGCAGCAAAAGGGGACCAACACAATATTATGCCTGGTGTTTAATATATAAGAACATTTGCATAAATGTATGTTAAAGAGATATTTTAAAAGCTCTGATCAATTAATGTATTGTTAGACCAATCTTTATTATTGTTGCACTAAAATACTTCCACTGCAGCATTTTTTTTTTTTTTTTTTTTTTTTTTTTTGGCTCAGGTCTGGGATTCTGAAATCTTTATTCCCCAACAATTGGTCTGAAGATGAAAGTATAATACGGAACAGACAAAATAACCATCCAATTCACTCAACAGCCTTTGCAATCACATATTGAAATGGAAATTACACCCTCTTGGAAGTGCCTAGCTGATTCATGAATTACTTTTGCATTGATTGTGTGTTTTGCATGCATCCAACAACTTGCATTTTGCACAGTTCCTGATAACATATGGAGTGTTGTAATTTACAGCCGATTGTGTATTTTCACTGCTTGAAAGTGACACAAATCATTCTTGATCTATTCTGTAAGATTTATTCTTTCTGCCACTGAAAAATAATGCACCAATTTTTATTTTATTTATTTTATTCTTTACTGAGCTACTGAGGAAATCTGTACAAAATAATAGTGCCGCAGTTCAAGACAGAGCATGATGTTGAAGAACAAATCAGCATTTCTGCAGTTTGGAGAAGGTAACAAATGTGTCATGGTGTGCCAAAAATAAGCAATTCACCCAACAGAGTTGTAAAACAGAGCAATGAATAAGTGAAAATGTCTATTTGCAGAAATTAGCTTTAAACCTGCTAATGGTACATAGAATTAGACGGTTCAGTTGTCTTTGCCTCTTGGCTAGAAAAAGTAATCATTTTAAATGCACATCAGTAGAGTTGACATGACACAAGACAGCCAGGGAGTTGTTGTTTTCTGTCATTTAACCAACCCACAGATGACCTTCCAAATCAGGCCTGATAGTGGACAACATTGACTTGGCCTCATCCGTGTCTCATTCAAGCTCTCTTATGTACTCTGTGTGACACAACTATTTCTAGCTGATAGTGCATCTCGCCCCAAGTCTTTGTGATCTTAGATATGGTGTTTGACTTTGCCAGCTGATCAATATTCTATGAATTTTTGAAGCTCATTTAGTCTCGGGGAGAGAGAACAGTCAAACGTGTTGGGGCATTACTGGGGCTAAATAAATAGAACTTTTCACAGTGCAAAAAGTTTTGTTGCTGTTGTCCTTTAAACAGTGTATGTAATGCATGAAAATATCTTGAATGTACAGAGTGTACAAGGCCTTTGTTTTGACACTTTTTTTTTTTTACACTTTAATTTTTACACTTAATAACTGGTTCAGTTTGTGTAAAAAAAAAAAAAGAAATAAAAAAAAGAGGTTAATTTAAAGAATGTTATGCTGCACCCTATTTGACAGATATCAAATGACCACCATAATACTGCAAGCTTTCTCTTTCTCATGCAGTCATTTCATTTTGTAATACTGAAATTGTAAGGCCCTCATACTGTGCTTTCTGCCAAGATAAGACACTTTAGTATAGAAGATGACTTCAGCAGTTTACAAAGATTTTTCTAAAGAAATCTAAAAGTGACTAAACCCTCATCCCTTCTTTGTAATTTGGGATATAACAGTATATTAGCCAGACTAATAGTGACAGCAACACAAAAATGAATTGAACTTAACTTGATGTCTAAAAGGTTTGCATGTATAAGCAGGTCTGATCCAGAAAAGCACATTTCAAATTTGAGACCTCGCATTCAACTTAAAGTCAACTAAAGATTTGTGGGTAGCACTTTATTTTAAAGTCGTGTTCTGCATATACATAATACTTATTATAGCAATGAAAAAAAAAAAAAAAAAAAAAAAACTTGGTTATGACTAGGTACTAACCCTGAACCTAACCTCAATCCATGTTGAGCCTTCAATCCCATGTTGCTAACCTTATATTACCAGGGCTAAAGTAAGTACACTGTACTGTAAAATAAAGTGTAACTGATATTTTATGTCTTGTTGTGATAAATAAACAAAAATTAAAGCATGCATCTACAACTGAATGCACTGGACTTAAATGTCAACTCAACACTTTTTGTTTTTAGCAATGAAACGCTTACCTTTATTTAGCAATGAAACAAAGGTTTATAAGCGAGTCAATGGATCTTACATTTTGATCTAAGTTTTCAACCAAATATTCAAATAAAATCAATTACTAAATTAACTGTATCAACTATATCTGATCTGCCTTGTCGCTATATGATTAATTGAAATGAGATGATAACCGTAATCACCGTTTTCTCCAGAGTAACTGTACAGCCAAATCAAATATGTTGCAATTTTTTCCTGTTAAACACTGTGAAGCTGCTTTAAACAATCGTCATTGTAAAAGCGCTACATAAATAAAGTTGACTTGACTTGACTTGACTCATTCATTTAATTTGTTTAAAACACTGATTCATTCAGGAACACCACTTCACTGTGTTGCTCACATACCTTTAGATGTAACAGCTGTTTTGCTGCTTTTTGCAGCAAAAAAAAAAAAAAAAGTCAAGGTAAACAGCCATATTGTGTTTAAAATGTGAGCTGCTCACATCACAGCTGGCTTCATGTTTATTGAATTGTTGTACAAAGGCCAATTCTCACTTCACTGACAGACATTAATATTCACCAGATTAAAGTACATCAGTTCTCCACGACAAATACAGATTAACAAGAAGCGACAGGCGGTGACAGGTAAATCCCGGTACAGACCACACGATTGTTGCAAATCCTATAAGATCATTACAAATCACACTGTATGACATGGACCAATAAAACATGGGTACAACATGCATGTAGACTGTACAATGTGACACCTATTGAATCGCAGGCTGTGATGTCTCTATGACCATGATGAATCGCACTTTGGCAATTGTAGTTTTTTATGTGTACTGAAAAAAGAAGATTTCATGTTGCATTTGTAGTGGCTGGTCAGTACACTCTTAGAAGAAAAGGTTCTATCGGCGCTACGTATTTGGAACTTTATATACAGGGTTTATATACCCTTTATATAAGCCCTTACGAAACAAAAATATCATGCAATATATTCACATATATGGGATTTAATATTTATATTTTCAAATATATTGCAATATATTGAAAGCGGCAATCATTTGTATATTTTGCAATATATTACATGAATATATAATATATTTTATAATACCATCAATATATTATTCCATATATTAAAATATATTTCAAGAAAATATATTGGTAAATATATTTTCCTTTCGTAAGGGAGGTTATATACAGAAGTATAGTTGAGTACTCCAAAGAACCTTTTGTGCTAAAAAGGTTCTATAATGACAAGAAAGAACCCTTTTGGCACTTAAAATGGTTCTATATACAACACTGCAAAAAAATGCATTTCTTATCAAAGAAAAAAAAAATGCATTTCTTATCTTAGCAAAGACTCTCTTAATGTTGAGTTATTTTTCCCAAAAATAAGACAATATTTTTTTCTTCTTGTTTTAAGAATGTTTAGATGTTTGGACTAGAAACAAGACAAAAATAATAAGTAAGAAAAGCATTTTTTGCAGTGAACCCTTTAGGGGTTCCGACTATGTAGCACCGATAGAACCTTATAAGATTCTATATAGAACCTTTTCTTCTTAGAGTGTAGATATAGGCCATAGCGGAAAACACACTGTGCGTTTATCATGCTGAATTTCTAAAAGAAAATTATCAGTGACAACCTTGAACCTCTCTCAGGCATCACTTTTTAAACTTTAGTTAGTGTTTAATGTTGCTGTTTGAGCATAAACAATATCTGCAAAGTTACGACACTCAAAGTTTAAAGCAAAGGAAGATTTACCTTTTTTATTTCAAAGAAATTGCTTTTTAAAGACTACAAAAAAACTAAAACAAAAAAAGCTGTTAGGGACTACACAAGCTTCTTCCAAGCTACGCAAGTGACATCACTAACCCTGAAATGTACATAAACCCCACCTCTGTGAACATGCAACAAAGGGGGTGAGGCAATTTTGAGAATTTATAGATTATCATGACAGAATATGCTAATCAATGACTTAAAGATAGTTAACTCCACATCAGCTACATATATTCATCAACTAACAGGAACGTCCTGTTGCATTCTACACGTTGTCACTTCTTCTTGAGTCTCTTCTCCACTGCCAGACTCTAGTTTGAACATAAAAGGCTGAACAGTTTCATTGCCTGTCTGCATGAGGTAATCAGAGCTGCTAACTGGAGTTCTTGAAGCTCTGCCCCATGCGCAGCAGCTCGTTTGCATTTAAAGGGACAAACAAAAAAGGCCCGTTTTTTTCACTCTCAAAAAAGTGACAATATTAGCATGCTATAAAAAATATCTGTGGGGTATTTTGAGCTAAAACTTCACATACACACTCTGGGGACATCAGAGTTACGATAATTCACACTTCACCATAAGTTTGACTGACAGGCAATCTGACCAATCACATCATTGAATCTGACTTTTTTGTCCAACAAAGCAGTCAGGAGAGTACACACGAAAAACGGTGTGATGTCTTTCCGCGGCTGAAACAACATTTGTTTTAGTGTTCATTTATTTTACTTTGTTTAATCATTCTAGAAATGAACTATAAGGAAGACATGATCGGTTCACAGGCAGCTTTAACTGATGCGCTACAGTGATCACAACACATTAAAGAGCCACAAAATTGTATTTATTGTTTAAATTTATTTAAAAATTACAGCATTTAAAAAGTTGAGACTGTTTCATATCAAAAGTAACTTGCTCTGTCCTGTCTGTCGGTGTGCTGTCAGTGTCCTCTTTGCCTCTTTTCTCTATGTGTTGTGTGTAATGTGAGAGCACCATGGCTTGTCGGACATAGCAACAGTAATGTAAGGGGGCGGGTTTTTATGAACGCTCAATTGGCCGAAAAATTAGGACAATCTCTAAATTTCAGTACGTATCTTCTCAGACATTCCACAACCAGACAAACAGAAATGAACATGTTTAAGAGGCCAAGAAATGCCAGCAGATGCAGATAGGGGTAACACTAATTTGACAAAACTGGACAATATGACATGATTTCACCATAAAAGAAAAATTCTGATTTTGGCCATGTGTAATAACGCACTCTTGCTCATGTAATATGTGACTTTGCTTTATTATCAAAGCATCGAGTTACATATTCCTGCTAAATGTATAAATCATGGCTGAAACTTTGTGTGTTCATGGGAAGTACTTTTGTTACTAGAATTTCCCTTGAGAGAATGCAATCGGACCGGATCATAAGTTTAGCCACCTGTCCAAGAGATTAATTTGAGATGGTTTGTAGTGGGCTTAATGATTAGAGGTACACTCTGCTGCAAGAAAAATAATCACATCAGCTAGTGTCATTAGCACTCCTTTCCCCAGAGGTTAGACCGTGTGGCACTGTGTACAACTGAAATTAATTCCCTGACCTAATCAGAACCACATTCCAAGACACGGGTTTGATTTTCTTTTCTTAAGGCTGTTATAGAATTTATAGATTAGATACAATGTGGCTTCCGTAATTATTAGTTACAGCCATGTAATTATATTCTGCAGTAGGATTCCTGTCTTGAGCATGCAGTAGAGGAAGCTCACAGAGTTTGTACCTCACATACTTCTGTGTTTATCTCCATCCTGCAACAAGTTTTAATATTTTTGCTTATTATGTTGTTATAATCACGCTGCGATTATGCACAACAACAAAAAAACATATTAGTGAGGCACGATAAACACAAGGGTAAATTAGACTTGACACTGTGAATTTCAAATTGTATATCAGCCATAGGCAAGACTTGTGCTTTTTTAAGTCATGCTGAAAACACTCTAATGTCAAACCAATTGTCATTTCTGAATGAGATTATAGTATCAGTTAATAAGAAATCCATGTTTTGCTTTCAAAATGAAAACATCCTTATCTTCATCTAGCACCATCAGAGAAAGTCATTAGAATTTACAGCGTCTCCTCAGTTCTTAATTCTACAAAATCCACTTTTATGCATAAACAAATAGCACAGCCTGTATAGTTTTTGTACTGAAACTTTGGTTAAATGAATAGTTCACCCAAAAATAAAAATATTGAAGAATGTCTGTAACCAAACAGTGGATGGGCCCCATTGACTTCCATTGTATTTTTATTTTTTCGTGTCCATACTTTGGAAGTTAATGGGGCCCATCAGATGTTGAGAACAACTTAAGGGTGAATAAATAATGACAGAATGATAGCGTATTGTGTTAAACTGTTTAAGGGCGATTAACTGTAAATTGTGGCAATCATTTCTTTTCTTTATCCTGAAAATGATACTACCATCCTGAAAATGTATTTTTTAAAATATTTTTGTGCTCCAGATCATTGTGGCTGCATAGTGTGAATAGGCAGAATTTTCATTTGGCCAGCAGTCTTCAGCTGTCACAAACATGGATCTGACTTGTTTTAAAGGCTATAAGGGAATGACAGGCCACTGTAAAATATGCTTTCAGACATTACCCTGTGATGGTGCCAGTTCTTCAGCTGTGCCACCACTTGCCACAATTTATATGAATCATTCCCACACTCCCCTTGCTGCTTGTGACATACAGTATTTATTGTAAATCTATTCAACACAAGTATGACTTTCAAATATGGCTAGGCTGCACTGTACTGAAGAATCAACATAATACTTTGCACTGACCATAAACATAACTTTACAAGCCAGAGCCTGTCATTAAAGATGTAGGGTGTGTGATTATGAATTTTGCATGTTCATCATGCTGTGGTGCGTTTCCCATATAATGACGTAACTCACCGCTTAACTACTATAATGCACTACAATATCATCAATATCAAATATTGGGGGGGGGGGGTAATTTTCCCATTTAGAATTATTCTGGGGTACTTGTCCCCCTCAACACCGTAAAAAATTATATTTTCAATAAGTTATGACAACATAGGTTTTTACATTGTTTTAACTCATCAAAATAAGTTACGAAATGTTAAACTTTTTTTTTATTAGTTAAGCTGTAACTCATTTTTTAAAGTCAGTTTAACATAATTTAAGTTGAAATAACTTAAACATCCAAGTCAATTGTACTGCAAAATTAAAAAATGTGCCATTTTTTTACAGTGAATATATATGGTGTATATCAGTGTATATATCAGTAGCCCTGAGTCCGCGTGTATTGCAAATAAGAATGTATGCTTCTAACCACAGCTCGAGTGCTTTCGATCCAACCACACAACTTTGCAATGCTTTTTGCGAATGTCCGTTGGAACTATGGTTTCTGGAATCACTGACTCGTTGAACTATGTTGATAATAGAACTAAAAATGCTTTTGGGAAACGCACCTCTAAATGACAATATAGCAAAAAAAATTATAAATCTTTTAAAACGCATTTAGAAAATTTAAGGGGCATTATTCACATTACTTAAGCAAACATCTTAAGAAATCATGGAAACTCTCAGAGTCGATAGATTCAACCAGCATTTTATTAGCATAGAGCATGGAATGTACATCGGCTTGATTTTGCCGCTGCTGCTGAGCAAATACATAATGTTCAGTTTAGTCAAGATAACAGCAAGGAAAGGCTGCTGCAGAATGTTATAACCCCCGTAGCAGATCTTTACAGGTGGCACTGGGGAGGAGGTCGGATTATTGGAGTTATTATATTGGTGTGCCATGCTAATAGCGGCTAAGATGCAGTATAAATAATGCCACAAAATGAGGAAGTACCTCTGATTGATCGATGTTGTAGAACTGAAAGAACCAATCAGTGAATTAATCATAGAGTATCATAACTGAACTTTATATAAATTTACATAATACAATGCTCAGCCCCCCAAAAAAGTATCTGTTTGGTTTTAAATAGGCAAATGCATAAGAGCCAATAATATTGCAGTGAGTATTATGTTTCTAGCATGTTATATGTTTGGCAACAGTTCTTCTAACCTAAATTGATGGAGTTTGTAGCTTTTCATTTCTTAAACAATGTAGGAAGACAGATCATGGTTATATTCCAGGAGGACAATGCCAAAATCAAGCCGCAACCTCCCGCAGTCTCTCTTGAAGCCAATACTGAAGTAACTTAAACTGCAATTAATCGATTTTAAAACGTATTCATTTAAAGTATATTAAGCCTTAAAGTTCTGCATAATTATGGGCGTGGCCACTTTGAGTGACAGGTGGATTGCCTTTGTCTGCTGTCTGTTAGACATCATGTCAACTCTTTGCCAGTTTTCAAAACTTTGCCCACTATGGGCTTCAAAAATGCTCTTCAGAAACCTATAGGTGATGTTATGTACACTACTTTCACAGTTTTATACAGCCAGTGGTAAAAATGCATCATGCTAAATTTGTGAAAGATTGATTTGGAGGGAACATTTTCACACATGAATTGGCCAGACCTTAAATTCATTGAAAGTCTTTGGAATGTGCTGGAGGAGACTTTACAGAGTGCTTGACTCTTGCATTGTAAATACAAAATCTTGATCAAATATTGTTGCGTTTCTTTATTTATTGTAAATAACATCATATTAACTTCCATCAAGAGTTGCATACATTTTTGGTCAGGATCTTTATTTATTTAAAAAATATATATATTATTATTTTTATTTATTTTTTGCTGGGCACATGGTTAAAAAATAAGACAAATATAAGCATGGATATATCATTTATATTAAATACTGGAATGATATGGTGCCTTTAATTAAATCCTCTAACGGGTCTGTGACAGTTTTATATCATCAGTAAGTTTAGTACTCTAGTGACAGGTAAAAGGGAATAATTTGAAAAACTGTATAGCAGCAGACAAACTGAATCTAAAATAAAAAGGAAGATGCATCAGAATGTAGTCAAAATTCAATATACCTGTTCATGCCTTAAATCTGAGCAAATACACCAACCGCTCAGGAACAAGAATGTCTTTGTTAGTTTGAGCAGGATTTGAGTAAACTCTAAAACAGTGCTTATTGCTCGATTATCCACTTTTGCTATAATGAAAAGCATGTCCTGAATCTGTCATGGGAGATTAGGTGAATGTGATTACTGTTGTCCTTTTGCCAGTGTTGATTTATACCCAGCGGCAGTACAGTCAAACCATCCCGATGTGTTTTACCTCTCTTTATACAAGGGAAGATTAAAAAGATTGAATTGGCGATAAGGACTTAAAATAAAGAATTTTCATCCAAATTGTGGTCAAAATAGGAGAAAAATGGCTTTAACTTATAGTGCCATGCAAATGAATTTACAGCTGTACTGTTTTAATAATGAATGCTCTATTATTATTGCTTGTGGCTGTACTTGCATCAATTTTGGGGGCTGTTAATACTTCACTTATGAAAGTGTCAACTTGTTGCAGTGCTTTATGCCAGGAGAACAAGGCATAAGTTGGAAATGGCTCAGGTATGCTTACCCATCCTTTGTTTGCTGCACATTATAACATAAAGAAATGTATGATATATAAAGGTATGATGTAGATGTGCGCCATTGCTATGTGGTAATGTATAAGTTCAGACAAAACATAACATTTAGCTTGTAGCAATTACCACCATCGTTTTGTTATCTGCCTGATTCAGTGCTGCCAAAATTAGGAGGGTTGTGGGATGAACTTTTTGTTACTTCACTATGTGCTTACATAAACAAATATTGTTGTGTTTAGTCGTTTGGAAACTGCCAACAGTTTTGTGTTGGATTCAATTAACTGAGCAGTCTTTATCTTTACCCGGTCCTATGTTGGCAATAGCTGTGAATGTTACAAGCGTGGGTGCTCTGTGAACAGCTACTACCTAACTGAGAGTGTGAAGAAGCCATTTTCTCTTGGCTCTAATTAGGATATGACAGATTGTAATGCAGTCCAGGTTCAAGATACTTTCTTTGTAATATTTAATGTATTGTTTTTATTAAAGCATTAGTTCCCTCTAAAAATAAATATTCTTTCATCATTTCCTCACCCTCGTGTATTTCCAAATTGTACAATATTCTTTCTTCCGTTCAACACAGAAGGAGATTTATAGCCATACAATTCACACAGATCGTTTCCATATAATGAAAGAAAATGATGACCAGAGGCAGTTAAATGACACGCACCATAACAGCATCTTTAATGTTGTGTGTACTCAAAAGTGCTGCTTGATTAGTTCACTTGAATCTGAATTAAAATGAGCTAAAGCAACGGTTCATCACAACTTAAATTAATTATGCTCAGTCTGTTTAAATTTGTATGGGACTGCATTAGGAGAGTAAATGTTAATAAAAATAAGTGTTGTTTTATGTGGTTTCAGAGGAGGCTTAGGATATTTTCTACAATGTTGGATTTTTTATTTTTATTTTTTGGTAACACTTTAGTTGTAATAGATGTACTGCTCATGGTTAGTAAAAAATAATGCTAACTAATGAAACCTTATTGTAGTGTTACCATTATAAAGCACATATTAATGCCTTATTCTGCATACTCTATATCCCTTAAAGGAAAAATGTAAAGGAAAAATGTTCACTTCAAAATGATGTCCTGATGTTTGACTCACTCCCATCTCACTCCCATGTCTTTCTTTCTTCATTCGAAAAGAAAATATGTTTTTTGAGGAAAACATTCCAGGATTTTTCTCCACACCATTGACATCCATGACAACCAAAATGTTGCAAAGTCCAAATCAATGCAGTTTCAAAGGGCTTCAAAAGGCTTCAGAGGCTCTGGACAATGCCAGATTAGGAAGGTCTTATCTAGCAAAACAATCTGCCATTTTAAAAATAAATTAAAAATATATATATACTTTCTAACCTAAGTTGTCCATCTTGCACTGCTCTGCGGCTCGCCAGTGATTGCACAATCACATCAAAAACGTCAAGCAAACGTGGGAGGACTAATACAAACGGCAAAAAGCACTCTGTGTTCAACTTCAAAATCATCCAACATCGTTGGTTTAACTTCTTCTTTTTTTTTTTTTTTTTTGTCTAAAGGAAGTCTTCGCATGTACGCTTTGTAAACACGGGGGTGGTAACATCTATTGTCACATTTTCGACGTGATTGCCCAATTACTGGAATGTCGCAGAGCAGCACAAGATGAGGATTTGTAGGTTAAAAGATATATTCATGTTTATTTTTAAAATTACCAATAATTTCGCTAGATAAGAACCTTTTCCTCGTGTGGGATAGCGCAGAGCCTCCGAAGCACTTTGAAATGGCAATTTATTTTGCGACTGAAGAAAGAAAGAGATGGACATCTTGGATGAGATGGGGGTGAGTCAAATATTTTTATATTTTTATAATATTTTCATTTTGAAGTGATCTAATCTTTTAATCCTATTAATCCTATACCCAATACCTAAATTTAACAATTACCTATTAATAAGCAGTAATTAAGAGTGTTGAGGCAAAATTCATAGTTGATAGTTAGTTAGTGAGAATTGGACCTTGAACAAAAGTGTGACCAAATCTGTTTTTCTTTTTGCATTTTTGAAAAATGATGACAAGTAATTCAATTTCTTGTCACATTTCGCAGCACCTCAGCCTATCGTGTAATTGAAGTGATGTCAGTGCCTGCGTTCAAAGTTTTATGACAGTAAGTTCCAGTTTATGTTAATCAATTTCTTGTGGATTAGCACATTGGTCTTGTGAATAAATGTTGTTTGTGTTATAGATGTGTTATAGATTAGTGTCATATCACTAGTACAGTAGGACTGCATTGTTTGTGGAATGTACTTTTAACTGCAGGAAAAATATGCAAATTACTAGTCACTGCAGGGCGCAAGTAAGATTCTACAAAATATAAAATGTAATTTGTTTTACCTTCATTCATTAAACAAGCATTATATCATCACCATTAGGCACACAGCAGTCAAAAATCATAATAATAATAATACCAATATTAACCTGGTAGTGATTGAAAGGACATTTCTTTTTTCTTCTTCTTCTTTTTTTCATTAAACAATATACAGTATAACAATAAAATGCATAATACATCCAATTAAAGTCTTATCATAACTGGTCAAACCTGAAAGCCTAAATATTTTTTATTATTATTTCTTAGACAATATATAATATCACTTAATATCACAATAAAATACTATAGTAATGCCGTAAATGAGTCCTACCTGTTGCGACATTCACCTCCCTATCTACCTTATCTTTTAAAATAACATTTGTGTTATAGTAAAATCAAAATAACTTTCCCAACAAAATTGTTTAATGTATAGATCAAGTGGACTGGCAGCTGAGTCATTAAATGACAAGCTATTTTCTCACAAAAGCGGTTTATTCCGTGCAGTGAAGCTACATTTCATACATATTCTCCATTGACATACATAAAAATAAAACTGCCTCTGGTAGGGTGACTATATTTTGATTACCGAAAACCAGGACACTCGACCCAACAATGAAATACTCGAATGATATTTAAAGTTTATTCAAAGATTCCTTATTTATTTCAGTATATTTAAAGTGTTCCCTTCTCTGTATGGATAGAAAATTGTTATATTAGGGCCATGACAGGACTTGAAAACAGGACATGTCCTGGGAAAGCAGGATGTTCGGTCACCCTAGCCTCTGTTCTCCTTCCCTACGTACCGCCAATCCGCAGAATTAGCATTAGCCGTTACGACAATTTTATGGCTAAAGTTTGCATACTTGCCTTCCAGTGGCTATGATTTTACATGGCACCTAACTTTTTCTGCAGGAGTTTATTTATGTTCCAAAACAAGTGATATATCGCCATCTACAGGGCATTGACGGTACTATATACGTATGTGCATTACTCATACTTCAACAAGGCTACTTCATGTGAATGCGAGTGCATTAGCAGGTAGTTGCTGAATCGGAGGTGTTTCATATATGAGATGAGGACATGATGAGGCCAAAACCAGCATATCCAGTGTAAGTGGGCTTTCACTATTTCATTTTACAAAGTGTCTATTCCTACTAAGTGCAAATAGCATGCCTTGTTGGCAAGTGCTATTCGCACTAGCTCCGCCTAACAATGCCTGGCTTGTCCCAAACAAGATCAAAAATAAATAAAAGAATTCAGCATCTTCAGTGGTGCAATCAGTAAAGCGTATACATTGCGAATAGATCACTGTTTTGTCGCGAACAAAGCGGTTTAGAATCCGCCTTTTGCAGAGTTTGCTCTTCTTTCTTTTCTCATCACAAATCACATCAGAAAGGCATTTATTTTCAATACAATTTAAGAAAATATGCTATTTTCACTGAGTGTAAACAGCATCTATCTCTATTTGCACTTTGGGCAAATAGCCGCTGCCTTAATTTTACTTAAACATCTCATTTATCTACTATGAAAGAGACCTTGATTAGGATAATGGTTAACTTATGGCCTTTTTGAGCACTTGTGTTTAACTAAGACTTGGGTGTTTGTAGACATTTAAGAGGCTGTTGTGTTGACCTTGATTTAATTGCAATATGGAAAGTGGTCATTTTGATTTTAGAAAATAAACATGTGATCGCTCTCCTCACAAACCATCTGTTTCTTGTTTTTGATTGGCATGTCTCTTAGCTGTTGAAGACTATAGTGGCAGAACACATTTTTGAATCTGCATGCAGTACGATTAAATACTCAAGTGGTGTTAAAATCAGACTTTTACTCAAGTCGTATTGGAATTCATGACTTGTAGTAATGGAATCATAATGCAGTAATAAATACTATGAGTCAAAATGTCAAAATGCTGTAATATTTACTGCATTTTGATTAAAACCGGAACTATGAAAAATGGCTCAGCTTTTATATTGAATACGCTAACCAAATCCGTCTGTCAAAAGACTAATTATAGTCTACAATACACTTGTAGCCTACTATATCGCATGATTTACAAATGAAGACATTTTGACATTTTCATCAGATAACCAGCTCCATATGTACTGTAGGTTTTTCTGACTTTTTCACACTCAGCAGGTTTGTTCCCTAGAAGCTTTGGTCAGGTTTCACACTCGACTTGATTCTATCGAACACTGGTGCATTGCGTTCATCTTATGTCATCAGAAACGTGCACAGCACATAGAAATGTAAAATGTGAAATTTACTCTATAGTGAAAAATAAATATAGCTATTTTATAATATAAATATATAATATTTAACATATGAATTTTTTTCAGTTTAAAGAATTAAAAAAAATATTTAATGCAATTATTATTTTTTTCTGGCATCCTTTGGCTGCACTAAATTATATAATCATCCTATCATTCATTCAAGTGCTATTACACCATCGAAGTGCAAAGACACAAAATACGAATTTAAATCAAATGTGTGATTAATCCGTATTTTAAAAAATCGGTTGACAGCACATAACATATATTTGATAAATAAAATATATTTGAAATACATTTGTTTTATGCTAAGTACACTACAAATAGATGTGCATATTAAATGCTTAATATGAATACCCTATTGTAATTTTATAATTATAAATTAGTATACTTTAGTAAGCCTGCTAAATTGGAACAACACATTTTGTACTTAATGCCCTTCAGTTATAGAGGTGCTGAAGTCCAAAGTATATGGATATATGATTGTGCTAAAATTAAACAATATTTCAGGTACACCTTAAATATCTTACTATCCCTGCAAATAGTGATATTAAAACACTGTTTAGGCCTAATATTAAAAAAGGTGCATTGTGCGTGTTGGAAACTCAGAAGTGAAGACCAGGAGAACTTGGGTATATCTTTCTGGCAGGCGTTCCTCTTTATTGAGAAACACACCGTCTGTGCCGTCTGTGGCTGCAGTCGTCCAAGTCTAATTCTAAACAGGATAAATTGTAATTTATCCACATTTCAGGGGGAGGGATTTACACAGTAGAAGAGGAGACAATCTAAACAAAGGAATGCACATGTTGTTTAGGTAAAAGGGACACACCCCATACATTTCCATGTCGCCAGTCCTAATCCTATCAGCATAACAGTACCAATCAGACCACCAATCCAAATCCTATCAGCATAACTGTACCAATCAGACGAATAGATGCAAATGTAATCACTCTGACAATGTTGCTTATAGATCAGGAAGTGCATAAAGACAAAAGACTGATTAGCTTGATCTCATTAGAATGGTGTCAACCTGAACCTCCAAACTGTAAAGCATTATGTACATAAAAAACTGTTTGTATACTATTACATTGGAACCTTGATATAACAATTGATAAATTTAATCCCACATGTGATAAAGAAAATTGTAGTATACTTAGTATTAAATACATTTATTTTAAATACATTTTGGAATGGGTTTTTATCACTAGGGTAGTTAAAATGCGAATTAGCAATAACCTTTTAGTGGCACTCACCTGGCATTTCATTTCTGAACTACTGTGATGTGTACAGTGACCAACGGTCGAAGATTTACCTGTTTAATAAAACTGAATATTTTACTTTGAAAGTGTAGCAACACAATTTCAATTTGCAGAACTGTTGCCTCAGGAAAGTACTTTTCTGAGCTGCAAGAATTACTATGACTATCAATATCAGAGTATGACGACAGATTATTTTGGGATAAACAATTATTTTAAGAAATAAATTAATTAATTAATTAATTAAGTTGCCAGCTAGCACCATCATTATTGATAATTTTCACCTAGAATATTTTCTTGTATGAATTTCTGAAAATACAATGTATCAAAAGAAAGAACAGAGCCACTGTTTTATGTACAGTGCATCCAGAAAGTATTAACAGCGTTTCACTTTTTCCACATTTTGTTATGTTACAGCCTTAATCCAAAACAAATGTATTATTTCCTTAAAAATTCTACAAACAATACCCCATAACGACAATGTACTAAATAAGTTTGTTTAAAATCTTTGCACATTTATTCACAGCCTTTGCTCTTGAGAGTTCCAAGCTTTTTGAACCAAAAGCTTAGAAAATTGTGTTTTTGTCAAAGACAAAATCCAGATCAGACTCAGAATGATAATCAAAAAATAGACAGAGTAGTCCATCAACACCAATGTAAGGCAGTTTCGGTTTAAGCTGTTGAATATTTGATCATCACATTAGCTAAAGTTTACATGTCCAATCTCACTGCAATCCGTACATATTTTACAAGGTGACTAATTCAGACGAATTTGTACAGCCTCATTCGTACGTTTTTGCTAAACCGTACCTATTTGACGAGTTGCCAAATTGGTATGAATTCATATGAATGACCTACCTCAAACCCCGCCTCTAAACCTCAGAGGTGGAAAGTAACGAATTACATTTACTCGCGTTACTGTAATTGAGTAGTATTTATCTGTAATTCTACTTTTTTTAATTTTTAAAAATCTGTCATTTTAATTTTACTTAAGTACATTTTGATTGAAGTATTGTACTTCTCTACATTTTAAACCACATCAGTTACTAAGTAAAAATAAATCATTAATGCAAAGAGGGGAGAAAAAAAATGCGATCCGGAAACTATCATATTGAATAGAGGGTGCGGGGCACGGGAGAGAACAAGCGTGCAAATATCAGATGGAGACGAACAAGACAGACGTCAGTGACGCAGACACAGGTGAAAGCAAAATGTCGTCAACCCCTGCTAGTATGGAAATACTTTGGATATAGAAAAAAAATAACGTGGTGTTGTCCTGGAGGATATCAAATTTGCACAAAATGTGGATGCAAATGAACAAACACAAAGAGCATGTTCGGGAACATCCCTCTGTGCAAATAAAGGTATGTTTATAACTTAAGGCCGATTGATTTCTGTGACGCAGAGGGAATTCCAGAATCCAGTCATGAACGTTAACTTTACATTATAACGTAGAATTCACATAATACACGAACACTGATGGATGAACGAAAAACTCGAAAGTAGAGCTGTAGGCCTAGAATAAATCAAATCGTGACATGGTCTGTGAACATTAAAGCACAAAACATTGCTATATGAATATATGATCTTCTATATATCTATGATATACTACATATGGACTCTATTATTCTTAAACATTTTAATGAATTAATGATAAAAAATAATTTGTTAATCTAATTCATAATTATTTACTGAATTTAGTTTATTAGACATGTTTTATTGAAATTTTAATAAACAAAACAAACAAATGGTTTTAAGTTTGTTATAATAAAGCATTTGTTCAACCCAACAATAAAAAAAGACCAATCATCTTCATTCATTTAACATTATTTATTATTATATGTCGCCTTTGGCTTGGCTTGCTCAGTTGGGGACACTAAAAATATGATTAAAGTTATTTAACTTATTATACAAATAAAATGTATGAATTAGGTCTTATTTAATTCTATAAACTATAATACTGATCTGCCAACATTGTCGCTATATGATAAATTAAAAAAAAGCTGATAACATCACTGTTTTCTCCAGAACGACTGTACAGCTAAATCTAATTTTGTCGCAATATTATTCTGTTTGACACTGTTAAGCTGCTTTGACACAGTCGTGATTGTAAAAGCGCTATACAAATAAAGTTGATTGATTGATTATTTTAACTAGTGATAATAACCATAATTTAATAATTGGTACAGTTTATTTATTAAATAATTGTTTAATAGAGTGATGTTTACTGAGATAGTTGTCATATCGTGAAAATCTCATTCTATCACAACCCTACAGGGGAGAGTCCTCCACCCCCACTGTTAAAAAAGTAACTGTAACTTTTACTCTGAGTACATTTTAAATTAGCTACTTTTTATTTTTACTTTGAGTACATTTTTAGACCAGTAATTTTACTTGTACTTAAGTAAAATTTCATTGAAGTAACAGTACTTTTACTTGAGTAGAATATTTTTTTACTCTTTCCACCTCTGCTAAACCTACACATCACTGGGGTTTAGACAAAACATACAAATTCGCACGAGTGCGGTCGTACAAATTCATACGAATTGGCCATCTCGTAAAAATACGTATGAATTAGTCGTGAGATAGCGTTGGCATAACCATGATTCTTCATCACTTGAATTCAGATCCAGATATTCTGTACTCTTTCATATAGCGCCCCCTACCCTATAATGGTGAAAAATTCCAACAACGTCGGGAAATAGTTACATTTAAAATTCATATTAAAGATTCGGACAAAAATGAAATACCCTGTTGAAGAAGTACTTTAAAGCCAGGTAGAGGTATTTCATGAATACATGAACTCTGAAGAAGCATTTTCATTAGCAAACCAGTGTTACAATGGTCTAAGGTCAAACGTTTTATCATAAATTTAGAATTTCAAAACTTATTAAAGGAGGGAGCATGTTTGGTGATTAGAGAGGTAAAAAAAAACTGCTTAATTAGTTTCATCTAAAGAATTATTGGCCTCCAATATAATGGAGCGATTCATCTTTCTCACCATCTGGTCCAAGAGAAGTGCTCCAGTGGTGCTGAATGCTTTCCCTGGTGCTCTATGGAGGTAATAGGCTGTTCAAAGCCGACTCCACTGTGGACAGCTGAACAGAGGTGGGGCAGCAGCATCTGGGCTTGAGGTTGTCACCAGCTGCCTGTCACGGAAGCTCCCTTATAGCAAGCAAAACCCACTCTATCTAGCATTATGTGCTTATGCTGAAGGGGAACAATCATTGTGTCTTTGGAGGACTGACAAACGGATAGCAAGCGTGGTGGCCCCCCAAGGTCATTGGATGCTAGGGAAGAATTGTTATCTTAAATGAGGCTCCAGTTTCTTGTAATTAATGTACACTAATTTACCCTGGACCTGAGTGATTTTGTACCATTCTCTGAAAATAAAGGATGGACTATCTCGTCAGAGCAATCATACAGATAATCTGTGAAGGTTTCAAAAGACGTCTAATCAAACGGTTCATCTCCTGCGGACAGCGTTATCAAAAAAGCAGTCAATAATCAAAGGAAATAACAAGCTTGATTCAAAGGGCAGTTTCATACTCTTGCCCAATGGGCCCTTAGTCCTTAGTCCTTGTCACAAGAATCTTGATGTGTAATTTTACAGCCCTGAATAATTACGTCTGGATGACATTTTGCAGCTGATGTGTGATCTCGGCTAACTCACCTTTTTGACACAGCCCGTCTCCCTTCACAATTATATGAAGTGCAGTTCATCAAGGTCTGCTCTTCATACAAACAAAATATCTGTAGGCAGATCTTTGTTCTTTAAACTTGTGATGCATAGAGCACATTAGCTTGCAATCTCAATTCAAAGTCCCAATTAAAACTGAACGGGGCTTGCTCTTCATTACCCGAACTCCAGGCGATTTTCGGGTCATTAAGCTCTACCTGCATCCGTGGAAATGTTTTAGAGGAGAACATCTGGAGGTTACGAGATCGCGTATAAAATGAAATGCCTCTGTGTCCTCTCTTTGTCTTTTGTCCAGAGAGGCCAAAGATAATGAAATGTAATGTCATGTGATAAGCATCTTGGCAGCATTTTTTCATCGTTTCATCGTTTGATGATAGTTTACGCAGAATGTTAATGATTTAGCTTCATACTACTTGTTAAAAAAAGTGACAAAATACAAGATGTTGTTGTATATCCCTACCTTGGTCATATCATACTTTATTTTTCAGAAACCTGAACATAATACTCACAACTGTAGATGCAGCTGTATGAAGTCTTTACATTGTAATGGCATCATAGCAACATCGTTCATGAAAGCCCTCTAGAGCTCTAGTCTTTATTCACTGCTGTGCTTAAAATCCTTTTTATCTAAAGACCTCCTATGTGGTATCCATGGCACAACGTAGAACATCTTTTATCACACAGAGGGAATAATACCTCTGAATAACCTTTGTTAAGCTTGATAACATGAGCTCTATGAAAATATTATTCACCTGTCAAATAAGAAACGCTCTGAAATGGCACTGAGAAGATTAGTACAATATGCGCAAGATCTGTGGGAGGAGTCTTATATTTAACTATATTTAACAGATTGTGTGGGAGGAGCCTGACGTTTGAAACATTAATTGAGCTCTGTAAATGTGAAAAGTTGTGTGCCAGATTGCAGCGCTGTCTATTAAAGTCTTCAGATCTTTCATAGCTTCAAGGATTGTATAAATGTATTTCTTTAATTCATTTTTGTTTGAATAATTTAGATATTCATCTATGTTAAATGTCCCTACCACTGGTAGATCCAGATGCTGTTAAAGTTCGCCTCAGGCCGACTTCAAGGAGTTTTCGTTGATCAATATTTTTTAAGCAGAGGTACCAGCTAAATTTTTATTAATTATTAACTCTGCACTTTCAAAAACTACTGAAGCAGAATTAAAAGCAAATTGCGAAATTAATAAATATTAACTTTAGCCAGACTTGATCCTTACCAGCAGCTTTTAATTCTGAGAGGTGATTTTCATCTGAAACTACATGTGTTGAAAAGTCTTTTTCAACACAGAACTGTTTTATGATTTATGGGAAGCCCATATAGTTCAGCCATGCAATATTCATGTTTAATTCTGTCCTTCACTTTTTCAAAGCAAATTTTATTCTTGCCTCAATATTGATTGGAGAGGAATGCAGGGACGAAATTTAAAACTGATTTTATTTCAGATCTTTATGCCTGACAATTTAGTCACCCAGATACTCTAGAGATCTAAGCGGTCACGTTCTGCGATAAACATATCTCACAACATCCTAGTAAAGAATAGGTTTGTTATTGTAATGGGATCAGAATAACTTGGCAAATATTGGCAGCCTGAAGAGAAAAGGACACATGGAAAGAACAACCAAATGCTTTTTCTTCCTGGTCTCACAGCAGGTGAAATAGCAACATAAATGCACTGGTTCTCCAGGCACTATAAAAAGCAGCAAGATGAGTCAATGTTGCCATCTTGTGGAAAGCGAATATCCAATCAAAGCCAGCTCCATCACACAAAGAATGGCTCTTGTTAGAGTCAAAAGAGAAATGTTCTCTCTTGATAAGCGATAAATTAAGATGGCAACCTACTCCCAATTAGCACAGTTAAAAGTATATTTATAAATAGCTGTTAATATGGATATAAACACGTTAAGAGAAGTATTACTTTTAAAGATGTGATTAAAAGAGACTTATATTCGATTTTAAACAGTTGAAAAGCACTTGTAAGACATGGCTGCCTTGACAACTCAAGTTAAAACAAGTACAAAAAACAGAGAAACTTTCATTGCCATTGGTCTGCCTTATGGAGCTGCTGTAATGATCACACTCAGTGCAGTTGTAAGTGTTTTAAACCCTCTCTTGTTTCTGTGACCATCGTCAAACACTATTTAGAGTCTCGCTGGAGATTTGGGTGCTTGTTGCATTCAAGATGATCCACAGTAATCAGCTCCTTTGAGTCCGTCCCTCTGAGCTGCAGCACATCTCGCTGTGTCTTTATGTTACATCATTCTCCACATGGCACATTATTAAGCTTATGGGAGCATGCTGGAAGAAAGCCTTGCCCTCCGATTTTTCGTTGCACACTGCCTCAGCTGTTACGAGCGCAGATGGATCACTTGCCGACCAACCCAGTGCAAGCAGTTGAAAGTAATTTATGCACGCTTCTGGAGGACATTCTTGGCACTGACGTGACTCACATCACTGTGATGCCTTTGAATATGATATTAATGACATGAGTTGGCTCCGTCAGCAGGGATGATTTCTAACTGGATCAGAAGAACAATATCGCCCTGGTGGATTTCTGATTTACACCTACACTCTTAAAAGTAAAGGTTCCAAAAGCATTGGAAAATTACCACAACTTAATATATGAATATATATACTGGGAAAAAATGTACTGGTAATTTTCTGCCAGTACATTATCCAGTAATTTAACGGAAATTTCCGTGAACCCTTAAAACACAAACTAATGCAATGTGTAGACAAACTATTTTTGGTTTCTCAAAGAGCCTTTCAGTGAACAGTTCAGTGTGAGGTACATTTTAAAGTATAAAGAATCTTTTGTGGAATGCAACGATTCATGGAACCATAGATGTCAATAAAAAAAAAATATATATATATTTTGAAGAATGTAGCAGAACACAGCCATCTGCAATTCTGACCAGGTGCCATGTCACAGTGATGCCTAAGTTATGCAGTGGCGTTGCTTGTGTGCACTGCGGCAGATTATCAGAGCTTAACATGCCACACTGGAGATTTAGCTTTTATGTAGCCCATCCTCCAAGTGGCAATGCATGATTCAGGTGCTTTTTTCTCCCCTGAAAACACTGTGAAGGGCATGTTTTGGGAAAGTGTTAAAGCTTGAAACAAAATGAAAGTGGCTTTTCTGTCACAGAAGGTGCTGGTTGCTCTTGCTCAACTCCCTGTGACAGGACTGTGACTGAAAAGCTCAAAGGCATTGGCATGAAATCCCTCATTGGCAGACACATCATGCTTTTCAATTTGTCCCTCTTCACGGCATCATACCTATTAACTCTCGCTGAGTTTAATTGCATCTTCTAATGCTTTCGCTTTTATTCCAAGCATAGTTTTTTAGTTGATTATATAGCATGCAGTCCACCAAGGTATAAGGGCCCTTGAGTAAAACTTTCCTATTATACTAATAAGTACAAATCTCTTTAATTTGTCCTAAATTAAATGGAATTCAGAACAACTTAAGGATCATTCCTGTTGTGTAGTACCTTAGGATGTAAATTTACTTCAATGAACATGCCTCTTGTAGTGGATAGGTATAAATGAGATATTGCAGTCTTAGCTCAGGCACATCAGTAGTTAACTATGACTTGATTTCAGCAGGAAAATGACCAGGTTAAAAATAGAGGGCTAAACTAAGCCATTGTTCAGAGAGGGATTGACAGTTAGCTTACTCCTTAAAAGTATCCAACAGGACTGGATTGTTTTAGAATGAGACACACCGTGCAACTAACACCACAAATCCAATACTTGAGCCTGATTTCCAAATACTTCTTAAAATAAGAAAGCATAATTATAAACAAATTCGTTTAGAGAGTTAGTTGCAACTGGACCCTCAGACCTACAGGGACAAAATAAGAAACTCCTAAAATATTTCTTAAAAGTGTCTCTATGTTTTCTGTGGTCTGCTTATAATGTTATCAAGATTTTTTCAGTAACAAAAAAAAAAAACATTCTAGTGGGAATAATTAGGAATAATAAGATATTCTATCCTGTTTTGACCATCTCTTCCAAATACTACATTTTATAGTTCCGCATTCAAAACTTGGAAGTAAACGACCAATGTAGTTGGCTCTGCATCATCTTTTATTTTCAGTCTCTCTGAAACTGTCAAACTGTGTCTTGCTTAAAAACTAATCTGCAGTCAAACTAAGCGAATTATGGTATCTGACTGGAACTACTTTAGAAATAAAGTTTCATCCACGCTTTATTAATGTTAGGATCACAAGGATGGCAATGCAAATTGTTTTCTTGGCACTTCAAAATGTCTTGTAATTCTCAGAGGCATCTTTATCATTTTGTTGCTGTAGTAATCCTTGCATCTCTCATATTTACTGCTACATGACGTGTGAATCGGTGGCGGGGCTAAAGAGGCTAAAGCTGGGCTCAGACTAGAGGAGTTTAAATCCTAACCGATTTTGAAATCTGGTTGCATTACTCACATAAAGTGAATCTTCAAGATTTTAACATGTTTGTGCATCACACACTACAAGATATTATTAAGATTACCATGGAGCATATCACGTGATTTCATTGGAAAGCAGATGTAAACATGTACGTAGCAGATCGTCATTGATGTTTTCACAGTTTTTTTTTTTACATTTGCCTGCAGCTCTCTTACCCGGCATGTTCAAAACCATGGTGATTCTCCCCAGCTATTCTATTTGTCTATGATAGACTCTATACGGTTGGGTCATGTTTTCAAAGACACGTTATACAAATAGATTGTTGAAAAAAACAACAGCTTTTTTCATGTCGCAATTTCAAAAGTACTTTCATTCACTTCTCTATATTGTAAAAGAACTGATATAATCGTCTCCTGATTTTAAATTCTAGGCAGCCCTGATTTATATGACAGCAGATTGTGAGGTGTAAGATTTGATCTGGGAACGCCTCACATTACCAGATAATCTGCCCTGAAAATCGGAATCAGTCGAGGTCCTCAACAAGATTTTTTCTCTGATTCTCGGGAGCAGAAATTAGGAGATAAATCGGCCTAAAACTCCTGTAGTCTGATCCCAACTTAAAGAGACTGAATGATGTAGAAGTAGGCGTTTATCTTCTGCAGAGGTGGTCTTTCGTCGCACTATGATGTATTAATGTGAAAAATCAGAAACTGGTTTCAATAAAAGCTTTTTTTGGACTAACAATGAAGTTTTGAGTTTTGAAACTTACAAGATATTTTATAGAACAATGACCTCTTATTTGTCAAATAATTAAGGAACATTTTTATTCTCAATTCATAATCCCTTTAATAAATTGTCTGTTTTCATGTTAGAGGTTAATGAAGGACCGCAGGGACTAGAATTGCACCATCAGACCAAATTACGGAAATTATTAAAAATTCACTCCTGTGTCCACATAATTGTGATATTGTGATAAAAGACACCTGAATAATTTCATTAAAAGGCCCATGATTAACTGCCTGGACGTGAACTGCTGTGTTGGGCTCTCTGAAGTCAAACCCCAGGACTGTAAGAACAAAGAAGGTCAGTGGCAAGTGCCATTGAGTCGGTATAATCTTTCCTTCATCAAGCTTTCAATACCAGAACTCTTTCACACTGTCCATATTCACCTTTTTCAGAAGCTTGACTGAATGAATGAATTCAATCCATGAGTGATTTGTTGCCCTTGATGAAGGTTCTGCAGACTCTGTTCATTCAAAGAGTTTGTCTTGGTCTAAGTCAAAGGGCTATGAGGAAATTCTATTTTGTGTGGAGCAAAAGATTAATGTGTGTACATGTTTGTGTTTTGCCAAGGGCGATGAATGGGTTAAGGTCGACCGAGACTCAAGCAGTGAGATGTTGTATGAAGGTCATGTGTGAACTATAGTGGGGAGTTTACTTTCAAGGACGTGCATGTGTGCTGTTAGAACATTCAGTCTGCTTTCTGAATACTGAGCCAGGACATACAAAATAAAAGACTTGTTGTCTGTTTTCATAAGCTACATATTTTCCTCCACACACAGTACAAAAATTATAAGGACAAGTAAATCTCATGTTCTGATTAGTCTTACTGGCACTGTGATGTATATACTAATATATGTATACTTGATGTATATATATATATATATATATATATATATATATATATATATATATATATATATATATATATATATATATATATATATATATATATATATATATATATATATATATATATATATATATATATGTATTCTGTAAAAAAATATAAATGGAAAATGTACCGGTAATTTCCGTGAACCCTTAAAACACAAACTAATGCAATGTGTAATTCAAAATACAGGTAAAACACCTGTAAAAACAACAATATGGAAAATTCCTTAATATATTTATATTTATACATTATACATTATATTTTTATATATTTTATTATATTTTTATATTTTTTACAGTGTATATATATATATATATATATATATATATATATATATCAACTTATGATCATTAATGTGATTCAGATACTATAATATTTTGAGGTTGTTGTGCATTAAACCAATCACAAACTTTGTTGTATTAATAAAAAAATATATAATTTCAATGAACTCAAAAATTTAAGAAAACCAGGAAACTTTTTTTATTATTATTATTAAACCAACAATAATTTGTTTTACCGGTTGACCCAACAATAACAATAGTTGTAGTCATTTTAAAATTGACCTCTAACTGTCCCTTCAAATTACTTTAATATAGTCCTTTTGACCAAGCAGACACCTATTTCAGCTTAAAAACTTGCTGTCTTAAAGGTGCACTTTTAGTTCCTTGCCACTGTCGCCTCATATTGGCTTGGCTTCCTCAGTTGGGGACACTAAAACCATAAAATTATGATCTAAGTTATTCAACTAAAAATACAAATAAAATTAATTAATTAGGTCTTATTTAATTCTATAAACTACTGATCTGCCAACATTGTCGCTATATGATAAATTTAAATAAGCTGAAACATCACTGTATTCTCCAGAACAGTACAGCCAAATCAAACTGTGTTGCAATATTGTCCTGTTTAACACTGTGAAGCTGCTTTGAAACAATCGTCATTGTAAAAGCACTACATAAATAAAGTTGATTGATTGATTTATTGATGGATTGCACTATGTAACTTTTCCGTCCGTTAGAGGGCGCTTATTCAAAACAAATGCATAGTTTGATGATGCCAAGTTTGAGCGCAGAATATTGGGACGTGGACTTCACCTCAGCGCCGGGACTTTGATTATGCCATAGTCGCTGGCGCTATTTCCGCTTTTCTGCTTTTGAGTATGAGGTAACGCAGCTCTGTAATATAGTTTATAGATACACATATTAGATACATTTAAGTGTGTTGAAAATTATGTTATTACATTACTTTGTGCGTTTGCTCAGAGGCTGCTATGACACTTTGCACACTGCAGAAGAGTAAAGTGTTTCTGCAAAATACAACCAGAAATGGACTGCATTTATATAGCGCTTTTAACAGACCCTATGGCCATCCAAAGCGCTTTACATTTTGCCTCACATTCACCCATTCCAGCTCGTCGGGAGCAGCTGGGGTTAGGTGTCTTGCTCATGGACACCTCGACACTTGGTCAGGTGGAACCGGGGATCAAACCACCAACCATTCGGTTTGTAGACAAACCAAGGGTACTGCAGAAATTATGCAATTGACAGACGACTCCTTGACAGGCTTCCACATCCCAGTGCCTTGGTTTAAATAGCAATTTTCTCACAATTTACAAATAGCTGGAAACATGGGATATTGTGATTAATCAACTGAACAAATATATAACACTGGCCTGGTGGTTTTTGGATATTTTACTGAAAAATATATTTTAATATATTTTATATTTTAAATATTTTACTGTTTTTAAAAATAAACAGTTGCCATGATTTACTGATCATGTACTATTTTTTAACAGCATGTACTTTTCACTTAAGCAAAAAACACGGTCAGGTCAAAATGTGTGAATAATTTTGGTCCCAATTTTTTATAAATTTTACTGGTAGTCCACTGTATACAGGCTTTTTGGGTATAATATTATTATGTCACAGTTTGCTTTATTTTGCTATCCTAACTTACATAAATCACTTATAGTGTCCTGTACCCACTAGTAAACAGTTATATCTGGTGACTGAATATCTTTTGATTTGACTGTAATGGACAGCTTGTAGAAGTATACTACTTACTACAGAGTACACGCTAATAAAAATCAGTATGTAGATTTTTTTCTTAAATATTTAAGTATACACATAGATATTTAAGAAGAAAAAAAAAATCTGCAAACTGATCTTTAACAATCTACAGCACTGAATTCTTTTTTCAGTCCTGATTTTCAAGAAATGTTATATTATTATCTATTAAAATGACATCAAGGATATTATATTTGTTGATGATCTTTACAAATATAACTGAATCAACTGACTTCATCTGAACAATGACACTATTTTCTTTTAGAGCTGCTGTACAGATAAAATTAATTAGTTTCATCGTTGAATAATTTCCTGTTGAATCACTAAATCTGCATTTAAACCATCTTTATTGTATAAGCCGCTATATAGACAACGGAGACTTGACTTGACTATTATCAAGGTTTTCTTAGTAATATCACATATAAATAGGAATGTCAATGAAGTATCAAACTTGTTTTTCAGTAAGTGTGTTATCTGTGGCTTTGGAGTCATTTTTATTTAAAAAAAATGTGTTGTACTATTTTATTTTTCATTTAATTGAAACGGTTATTTATAATATTCAATAGTATGCCTGGCAGATGACAGTTCTGTTACGTTTTACAAAACTCTGGTAATGGCGTCTGTGAAAGCGGATAACTTCTTTACTCAATTAAATATTTTACAATGTGGAGAACCTTTAGGGTAGTGCGAACGCCTTTGAATTGGATGCATGGACTTTTTACTGCCTCAAAAAAGTCCCTGAACTTTGCAATTTCCAGCTTTAAATATCCACACAATGACTTGGTTCTTCAAATGATGTAAAGCTTGTTAAACATTAAAAAAGGCAGGTTGGAAAAGACGCACAAGGCTGCATTTAAAGAGAATCTACCTTCTCAAATTTTCAAGCTGAAGGCTATACTACAGTATGTCAACTTATGCAAAGCACCATAGCACCCCTGTGAAATGCACGGTAAGATCAAATTAATCTTTTGAAGTTGTTAACAGCGATAGGCTGAAATCCAGAGTCTGAACCTGGATCAGGCAGGTGCAGTATGTGCTGCCGTGGGCAGGCCTTCTGGCAGTGCGTATGAGCTTTGGGCTTACACGGTGCTGCGAAGCAGTTTCCCACCATGATACCACCTACAAAACGTTCCAAAAGTGATTAAATTAACTCGGTGTGCTGCAGTACTTGTGTCCCTTTGGCTGGCAGCTATAGACTATGACCCATAGGTTAAACACTGCACCTCTGCCCTGGTTTTCTGTGATTATCCTCTGAATATTTTGGGGCATTGGCTGATGTGAATAAGTGTAAGTGACCTGCTTTGCATCTGAACGTGCAGGTGTACAGTGCTTATGAGGTTGGGTGCGATTCTAGCAGAGCAGATTGCACCACAATTCCAAGGGGATTGCAAAGTGGTGAGGTTGCTATGATGATTTATTATTAAATGATGTTAGATAAGAGTGATAATGTTCTTTCTGTATACTGATTCGGTTTTGGTGCCTTGTTTATCACGGTGGCCTGTTGTTTGAGGTATTTCCACACTTAGTAGAAAAAAAAAATCAGAATAACAGAATATCTCTGGGACTTGACAAGGAACTAGACTAACCCAGCCTGAGGTCTTTTTAGAACAGTTAAGCATTGCGGGTAACCGTTTATTCAGCAAAGTAATGGCCTGGAACTTTAATTGTCATGGGTAGTTCATCTTCACCAACAAAAGCAGCTCACAATGAGGTCTCGGTAGAATGCCTACTTTTCACCTAAACTGGTGGTGATTAAGTTCTTGCTACTTTTTGCAGCTGTGCAGAGCAAAATAACTGCTCAGGGGGGTGTACGTGTTGATCTATCAACTGATTCAATAGCATATTTGATATTTATTTATTACTTTGTTTAACCTACAGTGTCCTTAAGAAAAATGGTTTACACTTTATTTTAAGGTGTCATTGTTACAGTGTTCACCAACTAGGCATAACATTAGGACCCTATTATTCCTATTATGGTGCACTTTTTGCTGCCAAAACAGACCTGACTGGTCGAGCCATGGACTCCACTAGACCCCTGAAGGTGTGCTGTGGTCTTCTAAGTTGAGAGGTGGGCCCCCTATTGATCAACGTAACATGGATGCTGAAAAATAAAGTGTTACCCAAAAATGAGAATTATTTCATTATATGTTAGCTGTCATGATGTTCTAAATCCGTATGACTACTTCCTTTCGGTTCTGTAACACGAGAGGATAAATTATCAGAAAATATCATATTTGTTGTGCAGTTACAATGAACAGAATCATAAAAGTAATACATACCGTAGAGCCATGGGCTCTATTTAAAGTATTATAAAGCCATCCAATAACATTGTGTGAAGAACAGACTACACTATAGTTGTTTTTCACTGAAAATACTGTGACGTCCACTCATTGACACAACACTCCTTGACGCATTTATGAGAGATCCTGATGATGTCTGATTTATGAGTGAGTTCACAACACCAATCTAAATTATTATCAGTTGAAATGACTTACTGGAGAGGAAGATTACAAGTGAATAACATTTGAATATTGTAAAATTGATCATATATTTCAGAACTTGTGTTATAAACCATCAGTTGTATGAACCAGTTTTGAAACAATACTTACAAGTGTTGATACTTTGAGGATTTTGCATCCTTTACTTGAATATCCTGTCCTTATTCATTTCAGGTTTGGAATGATTTGAGGGTGAGTAAACGGTGGCAATGTTCATTTCCAGGTGTGCTGTTCCTTCTCTTTTTCAAGCTATTCATATTTTTGTTTGATCTGAAATGTGAGACATATTGTATTTGCGCTCAGCTTGTCACTGATCCTAAAACTGTGAGTCAGACAGCAGACTTAGTTGAATTTAGAAGGGTGTTTAATTAATAATCATGACAGCCTAGGGAGCATTTCTGATGTAATTGCAGCCTATTATTTACTAACGTTACTAAAGTTGTTAGAAGTGTTAAACTTGGGCGCAGGTTTGATAGGCCCAAGGTCTAATACATTTCACATCTTCACTCTTCAGTTTCTTGTGCTATTTTCTCCTGAGAGGATATTAAAAGATAATCAGTATTTCAGTTCAGAAGAAGACATGATTTTGTCAAGGCACTCCTCACTGAAGCTTGATTAGTTCTGTGTTCCCATTCTTCCCTGGTTCAGATGTTACAAATGATTAGAAATGCACTGCAGGACAAAGTCCATCGCAATTTATACACAAGGTTTCCTACAGGTAATGTTGATATGCTTGTCCTTCATAGCTTTGTTAAAAGTTCACTTATGAGCTTGTCTGGGAAATTGGCATTCATATTTGTGGAGGATCAGTCCTCTTGTGTTTGTAATAGTGACTCAGTGTATGTAGTCACTGAAATACAAAATGTCTCCCTTGGAAGTTGAAGCCCATTAAAATGATAGATTGCACTGTGTCGTAGTTTATGCTTAGGGACAGTTTACACCCACAAAGCAGTCTAATTGTATTCATTCCGGTGAAAAATCCACAAACGTTGAATCTGGGCTCTCAGGCGAGTTGGCAGCAGTCTACCTGACATCAGAAGACTGCCTTTGAGGGAGAAGAGTGAAAATTTAAATTTTGACAATGAAAAGACAGGCTCTATATCATCTGAAGTCAGTGGACAGGCCTACCATGCATAATTTCAAAGACAGCACAAAGCCTGTACAAGCAAGCGATGGATGGGTTCATTTCTTCTCTAAAGCTTGTTGATCTGCACATTCCTCCCATCACATCTTGTTAAAATGAATGACAATCAGTGCATCATTTCAGCCTCTGAGACAAAGTCTCTACTTCTCATTTCAGATTTGAAACATCTGACAAACTTCACACTTGCCTCTTATGCAGTGTGTCATTTTCTGGCACAGCAGAAAATACCTCTGAGAATGTATGAATAGCAATTAAGACATTTTCAAATGAGGTGGCTTTGGCACAACAGTTCATCTTTCTCTGCCTCTTGCCTCCCTTGCTATATCACTTTTGACATTTTTGACATTGACAGCAATTACTATATATATATATATATATATATATATATATATATATATATATATATATATATATATATATATATATATATATATATATATATATATATATATATAGTTACATGTACTGTATATAGGCCAACTCTGTATATAAAATCATATATACTGTATTGTTGCTTTATTTGTATTCTCTATTTGTTTTGAGCTTGAGCCAAGCTGGTTTGGTTTGTCAGAGTTTTAATATTTGTTGTAGGGGCCAAAAAACAAACAAAACAAAAACACTTTTATAGAAATAGTATTTCTCTTGACATTTAATCACCCATAAAAAATATTTGCTGGTCTGAGGCATAGTCCTAGATTATTAATTTCCTCCTCAGGGGAATATTCTAAGTTTCATATCAGTCACTAAAAGTAAAAAACAAAAAGAGCACCAAGTCTTCTGAAAACTTGAAACAGGACAGTTTTCAAGTTATTGTATATATACAACAATCAGGCAGAAGATTATGACAGGTGAAGTAAATAACACTCATTATCTATTTATCACTGCACCTGTTAGTGGGTGTGCTATATTAGGCAGCAAATGAACATTATTTCCTCAACATTGATATAATCAGGAAAATTGGTCAAACGGAAGGACTTGAGCCAGATTGACAAGGGACAAATTGTAATGGCTAGAAGACTAGGTCAAAGCATCTTCAAAACTGTAGTTCACTGTGTAGTTCTTGCCCAGTCTGCAGTGGTCAGTATCTATCAAAAGTGGTCCAAAGAAGGAACAGTGGTGAACCTGCAACAGGGTCATGGGTGGCCAAGGCTCACTGATGCCCATATGGTCCCATCAAACAGGCAAACTACTGTAGCTCAGACTGCTCAATAAGTTAATGCTGGTTCTGACAGAAAGGTGTCAGAATACAAAGTGCATCACAGTTTGCATATGGGGTAGCAGAGCTGCAGACCAGTCAGGCTGCCCATGCTGACCCCTGTCCACCGCCGAAAGCGCCAACATCGGGCACATGAGCATCAGAACTGGAGCATCAGAACAGAACCGATAATGGAAGAAGGAGGCCTGATGAGGCACGTTTTCTTTTGCATCACGTGGATGGCCAGGTGCGTGTGCATCCTCAGGAACACATGGCACCAGGATGCACTATGGGAAGAAGGCAAGCCGGAAGAAGCTGATTGATGCTTTGGGTAATGTTCTGCTGGGAAACCTTGGGTCCTGCCATCCATATGGATGTTACTTTTACACGTACCACCTACCTAAGTATTGTTGTAGACCATGTACACACTTTTATGGAAACGGTATTCCCTGGTGGCCAAGTTTGAGGTGTTGATTTGGTCTCTAAATTCCCCAGATCTCAAGCCAATCCAGCATCTGTGAGATGTGCTAAACAAACAAGTCAGATCCATGGATGCCCCACCTCCCAACTTAAAGAACTTTATATATATATATATATATATATATATATATATATATATATATATATATATATATATATATATATATATATATATATATATATATATATATATATATATATATATATATATATATATATATATATATATATATATATCATCCATTAGTTTTCTTATTATTTTTCCCCAATGGGTGTCTATATGTCAGCCCTAAATGAACCATAAGTAGGAAGGTGATGAAAACAGGCACATTTGTAGTTGGTAATAAATAGTAAGCGAAAAAAACTTTGGAGTCTTTAGGACCAACTCTATAGCGCCACCACCAGTTCAAAATTTCACATTTGAAATGGTTATAATTATTAACCCTTTGTTCTAGAAACATTAAACTTAGTACCTATATGTTCATGAATTTTGTTTTATTATTTTTTTAATTCGGAGATACCATTTTGATATTTTTGCAAAAACATACTTTTGAAAACATAATTCAGTGTAATAACGTTCATTGGTTTATGCCTATTCTGAAAATGTTCATTTTTTCAATAATGTGACTGCCATTTTGAAGCAAATTAAAAACAGTTTGTTGATTTTTTTTTTTTTTTTTTTTTTTTTTGTTGCTTCTACAAATGTTGCCCAATTTAGTCCAAAATAAACTCAGATGATATTTGGACCAAGGCACAGAAATAACTAAACAGATTTGTATTATTCACTACAGTTCCTGAGAAATATCTTGTTGTCTTAAGCTAGTTAGCTATCTGCTTAAAATGTTAAGTAAAGCTTTTGTGTGCTCATTCTCACATAGAAGGCTCTCATTGGCAGCCTGGTGACTGTGCATCAACTGAGTAGCACACTGTGCTAACAGGCAAATGCAGAATCTGAACTTATGCTGCGCATTTATGTGCAAAATCTTCATTTTGAATTGATTCTCACAACCACGGAACTTCGGCATCTGCGACGCGCATCTTCCCAGTGGTGCAAAGAGATGATTGACAGGGACTTGACCCAGAGATAGTGGGTTTACATCCTCTGTGTACAAGTTGGTAAAATTATATTTATATGTAAAGTTGTGTCATTTCCTTTATTAATCAGGTAAGCGTTGTTCTTATTCTTTCTCTTGGAGTAAAAAAAAGTGTGTTCGATTTGAAGTCTGTGTTCATTCTCATCTCAGCTTCTGTTCATTTTGAGTTCATTCTCTCTTGTAGGCCTACCTCTGAACGGACGGACGGACGGACGGACGGATAGATAGATAGATAGATAGATAGATAGATAGATAGATAGATAGATAGATAGATAGATAGATAGATAGATAGATAGATAGATAGATAGATAGATAGATAGATAGATAGATAGATAGATAGATAGATAGATAGATAGATAGATAGATAGATAGATAGATAGATAGATAGATAGAGTATAAGCATAATGTATATATAGTTTCTTCATATTTCATCAGCCCGGTCTAATAATTATGCAGCATCATTATCTCAATTACGTGCCCTTGACCTATTTATGCAAGTTGACATTTATTGTTCATAGCAGGAATAGAGAACTTTTTTCATAAATCTTTTTTTTCTTTTTTCTTTTTCTGTAATGGGACAAGAAGTGCAACAGCACCATCTACTGTAAACATACAATTATGCATATGCATAAAAATGTAAAGCTATGTTCTTTAGAGCCAGGTTGAGTCTGTCTCACTGTAAGTCATTGCAAGGTCTGCTGCAACTTTTACTGGATCGAGTCCAGGCTGTCGTGTTTATATTGAATTCTTATTTGAGCTCTGCAATCAGTATGCAAAGTAATTTGATGGTCCTGGTGATATCGACAGGAGCGTAGATTACTTTTATGTAATGTCCAACAAAATCACATTTTCTGTTTTTTGTAAGATTAAATGAATGTATGCTGAACATTTTGTGACAGATTATTAATACGTTTTGTGATTTCACAGAGCTAAAGTGAATATTCTTATATTAGAAAGTTGCTAATGCTAAAACGGATGAAACGTGAGATGTTGTGAGTGGAGATTGATTGATTATATATATATATATATATATATATATATATATATATATATATATATATATATATATATATATATATATATATATATATATATATATATATATATATATATATATATATATATATATATATATATATATATATATATACTCCTACCTTCATTTGGAGGTCTTGTCATTGATTTCTCAGTTCCTGCTTGGATGAAACAGACACAGCTTTCCAAGTTTCCATGAGGCCATGAACTGGAGGTCAGGTAATTTCTGAAGGCTTTTCAGATATTGCCATTTCCAACATCTGGACGGACTGAAACAACACCTGCAGTCGTTTTACCCTTTTGCACTCCCTCTCCACCTGTCTTCTGATGTGCTGCAGCAATTGCGTCGCATTAATAATCAATTTTTATTCCCTTTGAAATGTTCAGTCTTTGTTTTGCTTTTGCTCCATTGGAGAACAAAGAATATAATTGCAATCTATCCATTTTATCAGATACAATCTGGCTTTGGACATTGCTCTGTCCTTTCGCATCACTTTCATCTTGTGACATTTCAGACTATCAACAAATAACACATTAATTTTTTAAAGGTTACACTGCACCAATTCGGGTCTTTTTTTCTATCCTTGAACCTCTTAGGTGAACCTCCTAAGTCTCTGGCCCTGTTTGATTGAAATGCTATTGCCTCTTTTCATTTCATATTGATTCAGTTATGTCCTTCATGTAGAATAACGATTCTGTCCATGTACTAGATGTATTGACCGCTGTAGTATCTTGCTGTTATTGTTAGATTTTGACTTCTAATCCATAATAGTTAGCATAAACAGTAGCCTTACTCTTGGGAACATGTTGATTTTGTTGCAGATGACGTAGTTAATCATGATACTTTTTCATATTAATAATTTTCAGATTAGTATTTCAGGTATTAGTTTCATAGAGGTTGCAAGACATCTAACAGGCACTACAGCTGAGGCAATATGTATCCAATGTTGTACAAGAGACAACCACTGGAGGCCACTGGAGTATTACCAATAAGTAAAAAGAGCACGAAACAGCATATGCAGGACCTGCAGCGCCTATTAAGATGGTATACGGCATTGAAATACTCAGAAAAGAGAATAACTTTTTATTTCTAAGTTTCTTCAGCATGCCATATAAAACAATGAAAAAGTCAAAGAAAGCGTTTCTGTATTACAAATGCGTCACACTAGTAAACGTATTCTTGATCAGCATGTTACATTCCAGTTAAGTCAGGTAATGAGGCTCTTCAATAAAACATTATGGCAGTCAAACAACAAATTAATGTCAGTACACCACAAAGCAAGAATTTACATAACACAGTTTTAATGACTGATTTGGACATCATGGTTAAAGACCCTATTAAATCAAGAGTTTTGTGGCATTTGGCCCAAGTCATATATTGCTATTGTATTTGTAAATGTAGGCAAAATTATCTTTTAGCAGATATACAAATTTTACATCTTCATGGCTGACAAAACTAAAGCCGATTTAATATGAAAAAAGGGAACGAGCCCTTTGATATATATATATATATATATATATATACATATATATATATATATATATATATATATATATATATATATATATATATATATATATATATATATATATATATATATATATATATATATATATATATATATATATATATATATATATATATATATATATATATATATCATGATAGATTTCATAGGGTCTTTAAAATATTTCATAATGGATTTCAAACATATTGAAGTAGCATGCCAATATGTTATGACAATAAATCAATAAATTACACAGGAACAGGGACTATATACAATACAAATTACAAAACCTTTACATTAAGGTGAAATATCAATATGATATAATAGTATATTTTCTACTGTAAACCTTATTACCATTAAACTCATGACTTACCAACACGTGCTAATTACTTTGGTGTTTTTTCTTTGTTGTTATTATCTGTCGCTTTTTTTTTTTCACTTTAGTAATTTCGTGCTGAACCTAGTCTCAGACAACATGTGTACTCAGATGAGATGAGTTTTCACAAATATTTGAGCAAAACCAGGATGATTTGTTGCAAGCGTACAACTGGAAGTATTCACAGTGGTTTTTAAAATTGTGTATCTAAGATCAAAATACATTTTCCACAAAATTGCACAAGTAAACAAGTATGCTGCTGTCTTTAAAATACATTTGATTCTGATATAGTTAAAAGATAGAAGAATGTCAAAAATGTGTGATGAGTTTAATAAGATATATTAAATATTAAAATGAAAAAAGAAAAAAAAGTCAGCCTGGGTACATTTTCAAAAGTATTCTTTTTTCTCTATATAAAATGTGAAATTGTCTTATATCATTTTATTACAATTAAGTAAAATCTTATAAGCATGATTTATTTATTTTAATTTTCTTTTTCTTTCAGTCCGTAATAGTGCTGAAATATCTGAGCAAAAACAGAATGAACTTTAAATCTGTTGAGATGAATCCAGTGTTGGCGATAGCTTTGATGAACTCTGTGTATAAGTGAAAAGAGCATTCCAAGAGTTGACATGGCATGCCTCTTTTTGAGGTCAAAGTTAGGGGACTCTGTGCCTTCAAGGCAATTTCACGACCACCACACAGGCCCCAGCTCTCCCGATGTTTAGAGGAACCTCCTGTAATAACAAGAGACAGAGGTTAATGACCAGTGTCCGACCGCAGCAAATTCCCTCCTCCGCAGTGCTCTCAGTCACACTCTGTCCACTTACAGCCCATCGCAGGTAATCTTAGGAAAGAGAGAGAAAGAGGCAGCCATGGGAAGCTCAGACAGGAGGCAAACTAGACCTGAATAGAGTTGTTCTAATGCAGACTGGTTGAGGAAAGAGTGGTTAACCTCATGGTGTTCAATGCCATTGTGACACAGTGGAAACCAGATGAATGGCAGGAAATGCTTGCACTTCCTGTTCACAGACGTACATCATCCAAGCATTGAAGGAATTTTCACAAAGCGGATTGTTTTGACATATCCCATGTTCTTGAACAGTTCTAAGTGCAATTTGTATTATTCTTCTATAAGCACATAAAATGCTTGTTAAAAATATGGGCAGTTATAATATTTATTCTAGAGTATTTCAATTTAATACAAGTTTAACTGGCAGTACGGGTGGCATAATAACATAAATATTAATATTGAATGGTGTCTTCTTTCTTTAAAAAAGCACAAATCTGTCTTGCATTGAGGGTCAGTGAACTTACAGTTCAATACAATTGAATGTGGCCGATGAAGACGCATGTTAATTTTACTGTGAAAAAAAGTTATATAGAGATGTTTTCTGTTGTCATAATGTGTTGTCATAATGTGTAAAACTCTAAACTGACCATAAAAATTAGAGCAACTTCAAGTCAAGTCAACTTCATTTAAATAGCGCTTTTACAATAATGATTATTTCAAAGCAGCTTCACAGTGTTAAACAGGAAAATATTGCAAAAAACATTGATACGGCTGTACAGTCGTTCTGGAGAAAACAGTGATGTTAGCAGCTCATTTTAATTTATCATATAGTGACAATGTGGGCAGATCAGTATTAAAGTTGATAAGATTGAGAATCAGGAACATTTCTTTAAGCGGTGGTTCTAAACCACCGTCATTGAAACTATAAACATCTAGTTTTTTTTTGTTTTGTTCTTGCTGACAACACTTTGTTTGTTATTTGTCCCAGTTATCCCTTTTAAATATTCAGTTACACTCAAGAGCTTCAAATGCTGTTTCACAGACAGTAAAGCGTCACAATAAGGAAAAGCAGTCTGCGGTTTGCCTATTAATTTGTCCCTATAATTGAAGATATGGGTGCAAAGATTGCCCCTCTATGAGTTCTTGTTTATAACATTCATAAGATATCGTTAAGCAAATCAGAAAAAAGCTATTTTTCCTGTATATCAGTAGAATTGCAAATGCGATACTGTTTTTGGCCCTGTCCCAAATGGCACCCTAAACCCTCACGGCCTTCCTCTGAGTCCGCACTTTTACGATGTAATGCCGTTTTGATTGCCGGGAAGAAGTCAGTTGTGTAACCCGCACCAGAAGTGCCCATTGAGGGCACATAACGAGACTTTTGAACAGCACGAGCGAGCACCCTTCTGAGACCTAAAATGACAAATGGGACCCCCTGCGTTCTTATGGACTTAACGGACACGCGCACACAGCGGCCATTGTAAGTCCAGAAGACTGAAAGTGCACAGGAAGTGTGCCATTTGAGACAGGGCCTTTGTGAAATTTAAATTGAGCAAATGATTCAATTACCCATTCAAATTGTGACCAGTCTCCTTTTGAAATAATTGAATGGTTTGATGACTCACTAATTAAGACTTTACACCACCTACTGGCAGTTTTAGTTTAAAATTTTAAAACGTCCCCCATGTAACATGCATTGACAATAGTAATAACTATAAATTACGCATAATTACATGCAACTAACCTTAAACCAAACCATATTTCCACCATGACCCTATTGTGAGTACATGTACTATATATATTCTACACTAACAATGACACTAAAATAATACGTGATCCAATTTTTAGTGCAACATGAATCATGCAATTTAGTTTGCAGTGTAAATATTCATACCACCTTTGAGCATTCAATTCTTTGTAAAGACATCAAATTCAACTTCAGAAAGATGAATTTTGTTGATATTTATTTAATTTGATTGGTATCAACCCTAAATTGTTTTATAACTCTAATTGAATTTACTGATTAAAAATATATATTTTTAGAATCATTTTTTGAATATCCTGCTGATTTCAGTAATAAAAATGCTGCAGGTGCTTTAAATGGATCACAAGTTGTTGTTTTTTTCTTCTTTTGAGATGGGAAATTGACAGGCCTGTGCTGCAGTTCTAAGGATGTTATTCCCTCCAGGTCTCTGTGCCAGTCATGTGACTGAAAACTATGAATATGGTTAGAAAAATCAACCAGAAATGGACAGCATCATTAGCCGCTTTTTCACTATCGAGCCAAAAGGTCCTAAGAATGGTAGGGACCGGTTCCAGTTGTGTTTCCACTTGTGCCTGATACAGCATGGCACGAATACAAACCATTCTCAGGCTGGAATTCTCAGCACGGTTGTCTGCACACATATAGGCTAGTAGTATCTGTGAAGTGATGTCGCCACTCAGGATTGGTCACTTGTCTGTTGCCTGGCAGGCAGTTTCTCTGTAACTGGCTATGCTCTATTTTGAGCGATGTAAACACAAATTCGTAATACATTTAAAACAAATATATTAACATTCTCCCTTATGCGGTCGATATTTACATCTCGTAAACCATTGTGTTGCCAAGACAACGACTGACGCTTTTGTACGACATTTTAAAGAGCTACCTTTATCTGAAAAAAACAAAAATGAAACCAGAACTGTACCAGCTGGCCTGGATTGGCACGGAATAGAACGGTTACGCAATGAGAAATATTCGGCCCGACGGTGGAAAAGCAGCTATTTTCTGTTGATCTAAAAAAATAAGTAAATAAGCACAAGGAGAACAAGAAAGAAAAGAAGAAAAAAAGTATGTGTTTTAGCTATGTTTTGTTTAGTATTTATTAAATGTGATTGTTAGAACTGGAAAAGTCATGTAAATTAATAAAATTATTTAACTCTATGGGCATTTTTTTAATCATTTCATTTTATTTATTATTTTTGTTGAGAAGCAAAACAAAAACAAAGAACGGATTCAATGTACCCACCTCAGTCCATTCATTGTTCTGTGCGTCATAGGACTCAACACTGTTTAAGTAGGTCTGACCATCATAGCCTCCGACCGCATATAACCTGTCTCCGAGCAAACACACCCCCACTGCATCACGGGGGACGCTCAGGGAGGACACTGTGGTCCATGTGTCTGTTTTGGGGTCATACCTGTGAATGCAGTACAGAATGTATGAGACGTAATACAACACAGTACAAGCCTGTGCTAGCACTTTGAAAATAAGCCACTGAAAGAAAGAAAAAAGAGATAATTGCACAGAGCAGTTAAACACCAGTAAGTCTGTAATCTAGATAGTGGAAGCCTTTGAAAGCACAAGGACTGTGATTATCATCTCTAACAATGAAATCTATGTACTTTCAACATTTAGGCCTGGGCTTAGGGCCAGGATTAGACCTTAGTTCAATTAGGATATTTACAGCAAGTAGCTTTTATAAACGTGCCTTATATATATATATATACACACACACACTGGTGTGCATCTTGAGACAAAACAATGGCACTGACATATTTGTCAGTGCAAGTTGCTTTCAGTTAAAACAGCTCAAATCATATTAGTCTGGGACTAGTTTTAGACTTATACACTGTAAAAAATTATATGTTCAATAAGTTATGACAACACATGTTTTACATTGTTGTAACTCATCAAAATAAGTTAAGAAATGTTAAACTTGTTTTTATTAGTTATACAAGATGTAACTCATTTTTTAAAGTCAGTTTAACATAATTTAAGTTGAAATAACTTAAACATCTAAGTCGATTGTACTGCAAAAGTTCAAAATTTGCCTTTTTTTTACAGTGTAGAGTAATAACTATTAAGTTGTTCAAGTTTCCGATGGTCTTTGTTCCTTAATTAGGCTAATGGCTTAGGTAATGTAGCTACTTATTTAATGTATTTAATTATACATTGACTCCAAACCTATTTGTTGCTTGGACACTGAGCCTTTTTTATTCATCTTTTCCACCATTTGATTTAACATGCTATTATTAAGGTAAGGTTTACCCCACATTGCAGCTGGTGTAAACTCTGTAGTTCAAGCTCATCACCAGCAGGAGGCGTTTAGCACCAGTTTACTGAGGCTTCCAACCACATTCCTCGATAACCAAGGTAACAATGATTTCACAATGAAGAAAGGTGTGTCCAGATTTGCAAATAAATGTGTAAATTATAGTACTTGGCACCCATAACTACCTGCCAAGACTCACAGCCTGCTTTTGCAGGGTGTTGTTTTCATTATTATGAAGATAATTAGGTGTTGGGTTTCTTTCTTCCCAGATGTTGTGGCGTGGTAGCTTACCTCTCCACACAATCAGACAGACGAGAACAATGGCTTGAAGCTGGTGCGTCATGTCCCCCGACCGCATACAAGAAACTGTTATATGTGGCCACACCCACTCCTCCCCTTCTTTTTGACATCGGTGCACACATGCTCCATTTATTGGTGTGGGGATCAAAACATTCCATCGATCGCAGACAGGAGCTTCCATCACGACCGCCCACAGCGAACAACCTGTAAATACACAAAGACAAAAATACATTTGCAACTTATTTTACTTCAGAACTGTAAAGTATTTTTGTACTGGTATATGCACTGTGGTAATTTTGAACGTAAAAGTGGGCAAATGCCTTTGCTGGGTCAACCTTAAAATACTTTTTTGGTGATTTTATTGGTGATTTGGCGTGTTATCGAAACATTAGTTATTAAAACAGGCATTGAAACAGTGTTTTCCCATTAAAGGGGTGGTTGCATGCAATTTCACTTTTTTAACTTTAGTTAGTGTGTAATGTTGCTGCTTGAGCACAAACAGTATCTGCAAAGTTACAGTGCTGAAAGTTCAATGCAAACAGAGATATTGTCTTTTAAAATTATGCCAGTTTATTGCCTACAAAAACAAGTTTCTTCACAGGTTGGTGATATCATAAACCAACCCGATCACACATAAATGCGTATAAATAGTACGAGTGTGCAATGTCGTGGAATGTATACGCCAAAACTCATTTTGGCGTGCATATGATACGCTGTTTTTCGCGTGCATATGATACGCTCTTTATGGCGTATATATGACACGCGCTTGGGTAGGTTTAGGGTGGTGGGGCGTATATATGACACGCGCTTGGGTAGGTTTAGGGTGGTGGGTTCGTATGTATAATACGCCATAAAATGCGTATCATATGCACGCGAAAAACAGCGTGCCATAGACACGCCAAAATGAGTTTTGGCGTATACATTCCACGACATTGCACACTCGTACTATTTATACGCATTTTTGTGAGAATAAACCCTTGCTAGTCACTGCAGGGTGTGACTTCTGCCCATAATGGTAAGGGTCATGACGTTTCCGGACAACCTGTGCTTGGCACTTCAGCCAATAAAAATAGATGAAACGTTTGGCCATACGACCAATCTAAGACCATTGTGTTTTTCAGAGGGATGGGCTTCATAGAAGCAGGAAGCAAACGAGTCATTCAAAGGACAGTGGAGACAGCGGTGTGGAATAAAGGTAAAATATAAGAAAAATGTAGCGTTTTAAAAAAGAAAAAAGTATTAAGACATGTTATACTGCACCCCATAAACACAACCAAGCCTAGAAAAAAAACACGGAACCACCCCTTTAAAGTCAGCATGATGTTGTGATGGTATTTTCTTCCCTATTGTGATTCACACTAGCCTAACGAACCAGACACATATCAAGATGTTGGGTCTGGGAACACACCATTGGCAGGGCTCAGTCTGAGGCGGGATCAATGGTTGTCTTTCAGATTCCCTCTGCACACAATAGGATAGCGCTACAACCAACCAGAGCACTATCAGTGGTGAGACAACAATCACAAGCGGGTTGTGGCTGAGTCCCATGCGTTTTCCGACCAGTAGAGCAAGTTGATAGATAAAACTTTTATATACGGCAAAACTCAGAACGCATCTTGCTTTGTTTAAGAATGACTTCAGTGCCATTCTTTGTTAGCAGGGAAGTAGCAGGGATTTCACACAGAACCGTCACAATGTGTTTGGATTAACTAGAGTTTGGTTTTTCAAGCTCGCAGGTCTACGGAGAGTTGCTAGATGCCCTGGCTGCAAATTACATTACATTTGCTGTCACTAGGGTGCTTCTATATTTCTAGGCTAATTTATCACAGCTATCAGCTTCTAAAAATTGAGCGGATCATTGGATCATTGTGGTTTGCTATGGCTGCTATTTACTGCTGAAGAATTGTCAATTTTGATTCATAGTGACTTTAAAGACTTGTACCCATTACCTAGATAGAAAATAGCTGCCAGAGGCCATTGTCAAGATGGCTGCTGAGTGAACTGGCTTTAGCCAGCCCTGTATCTGAGTTATAAATAATTATAGAGGACTAGTCTACTGCCATCCTGCATCACCTCAGGCACCAGTGTCAGATATTAACCTTTTTAATTGAGAGGATTTATTTGCCCCCTTAAACAGAAACTGATAAATCTGGCATAAAATCAAACATTCACTATTATGCATGTTGTCTTTTTGTGAACAATTCAAATATGTGTGTTTAAATGGGTCAATGGCATGATGTACATATTTTTGTACAAGTTCATTATTTGCTTTTAAAATAATTTGATAAATTCATGACATATCACTTTCAAAACATATTTAGTTTGAAATCATTTTTAAATAATACATATTTTTTGTTTGTTTGTTTTGTTATCTTAAACCCCCAAAATATCAGGTGGTGAAACTGTCTAAACAAATGAACAAACTACACTGTAAAAAAATCTTCAAATTGAAAATTGTCTAGTGACTGATCACATCTAAATTTTTCAGTTGGCCAAATTGATTTTTTTTACAGTGTAAGAAAACTATATATATATATATATATATATATATATATATATATATATATATATATATATATATATATATATATATATATATATATATATATATATATATATATATATATATATATATATATATATATATATAAAAGAAAATAAAAGAAATAAAAAAGAAATACTATGACATCGTTTTTGGGATTGAAAAATTCCACATTGACAAATTGTATAAATATCAGTAGTTTTAAAGCTGTTAATAAAATGTAAAAACTTTTGTCTAGCAATTTTTATATTCTTAAATGTTAGGGTGAACTGTAAAAAAATGTTTTGAGAATTTGAGTATTTGAGATAAGTGGTATATTTCAGATGAGAGTTTATGGGTTTCTTTCAGGATTATTTGGATATGTAAAAGTACTTAAATATTCTAAATGTATTAAAAATGTATGTGGTTAAGGTTTATGGTCATAAGCATCCAGAAAAAAAAACATGTTCTATTATACCTTTCTTTTCTATTATTGACGTTATAGGCATAAAACCCTATAAATAAATAAAGTAAATATCTCTCACTGTCAGACAGTTGGTGCGAAGAAAACTAGGAAAATTAGGTATTGAGTAACGTCTCGGTTACGTATGTAACCCTCGTTCCCTGAAGGAGGGAACGGAGACGTACGTCAGAACTGAACCGACGAATGGGATCTTACTTTAGAGACCAATCCTACTTCGAGCATCTAACAACGAGCCAATGAAATTTGGCATGCGATCACGCATTCCACGCTCGCCCCGTAGCGCGGGTATAAATAGGAAGTGGAATGGTAGATCAGCGCTTTTTCTGCTGAGGAGCCGAAAGGTGACCGGACTCCCAGCGGAAGCACAGCATCTGGCGACGGGACGTACGTCTCCGTTCCCTCCTTCAGGGAACGAGGGTTACATACGTAACCGAGACGTTCCCTTTCAGTCGGTCACGTTCGACGTACGTCAGAACTGAACCGACGAATGGGATCCCTATGGAAAACGCCAGGATGCTGGCCCTTCCAGCGTCCTGCTTGAGCGCACTGCACCGTCTAGTATGGTACGGAAGTCAGGGCTCCAAGCAGGGAGTACAGTCACTGCTGTTTCTGCAAGACCCACTCAGAATGACTATTGGATAACGCTGGGAAAGCGTGCCTACCTCGTATTTGAGAGAGAGGGTACGCTGCGGGGCCACGTCCTTCAGGGAAGGAGAGGTGGCAGAATACACATAAGGACTAACCTGGCAGGGTAGTGCAACATATGGCAGTCTCTGGGGTGGTTCCAGCCTGATTGAAGGGGGGAAAGAACACGCCCAGAGACGACAGAGCGGGCTCTGTCGAGGGAAAGACACGGGGCTAGCCCGAAGGGTAGCTGATACCGTGGAAGAATACACATATGGGGTTGCCGTGAGGGAACCGCTACATATGGAACCCAGCCTACAGCCACGTTTCACAAGCATACGGGTGCAGGCCTGGCGTCAGACGGTCCGCAACGTCTGACACCGGAGGGGTGACGGAGGAGCTCGACAGGGTTAGCCGGTTTCCCGGGGAACACAACTGGAGACAATAGACGCACGTATCCGGCCCAGAGGGCGGGAGTGGCGTTTCGCAAGCCGACACTTAGAACGGGCACTTAGCGCTCCTGGCCACTGGGGGCGAGGATGCGGGAAGATACCGGCTCTACACGTAAGCTATAGAATCTAGCAAACGTGTTAGGTGTCGCCCAGCCCGCAGCTCTACATATGTCTGTCAGCGAGGCGCCTTGAGCCAGCGCCCAGGAAGAAGCAACACTCCGAGTGGAGTGAGCTCTTACACCGAACGGGCAAGGCACGTCTTGGGACTGGTAGGCCAAGACTATAGCATCCACTATCCAGTGGGCTAACCTCTGCTTGGAGACAGCCTTTCCCTTCTGCTGGCCTCCGTAACAGACGAAGAGTTGCTCTGAGGTCCGAAGGCTTTGGGTCCGGTCAACGTAAGCGCGAAGAGCGCGGACCGGACACAGCAAAGCCAGGGCTGGGTCTGCCTCCTCCGAAGGCAGCGCTTGCAGGTTCACCACCTGATCCCGGAAGGGAGTGGTAGGAACCTTGGGCACATATCCGGGCCGGGGTCTCAGGACAACGTGAGAGTTACCTGGCCCGAACTCTAGGCACGATTCGTTGACCGAAAGTGCATGCAGGTCCCCTACCCTCTTGATCGAGGCCAATGCCGTCAGGAGCACTGTCTTCATTGACAAGATTTTCAGCTCACAAGACGCCAAAGGCTCGAAGGGAGGGCTCTGAAGTGCTCGGAGCACTAGAGCTAAGTCCCAAGAGGGTATCGAGGATGGACGAGGAGGATTTAGTCCCTCGCACCTCTGAGGAACCTGACGATTAGGTCGTGCTTCCCCACGGACTTACCTTCTACTACATCATGGTACGCTGCTATTGCTGCAGCATATACCTTGAGGGTGGAGGGAGACAGCCTTCTCTCCAACCCATCTTGCAGGAAGGAAAGCACGACACTGATCGAACACCTTCGGGGGTCTTCCCGGCGGGAAGCGCACCACTCAACGAACAGGTTCCACTTCAGCGCATAGAGGCGCCTCGTAGAGGGGGCTCTAGCTGAAGCGATGGTGTCTACGACAGCTTGTGGTAGTCCATCTAGAACCTCCGCGTCCCGTCCAGGGACCAGACATGAAGATTCCAGAGGTCTGGACGCGGGTGCCATAGTGTGCCCCGTCCCTGAGAAAGAAGGTCCTTCCTCAGGGGAATCGGCCAAGGAGGGGCTGTCGCGAGGAGTGTGAGTTCTGGGAACCAGGTCCGGTTGGGCCAATACGGCGCAACTAACAAGACCTGCTCCTCGTCCTCCCTGACCTTGCACAGAGTCTGTGCAAGAAGGCTCACTGGGGGAAACGCATACTTGCGTAGGTCCCGGGGCCAGCTGTGCGCCAGTGCATCTGTGCCGAGGGTACCCCCGGTCAGGGAATAGTACCACTGGCAATGGGTCGAGTCCGGAGAGGCAAACAGGTCGACCTGTGCGGCTCCGAACTGGTCCCATATCAGCTGGACCGCCTGGGGGTGGAGTCGCCACTCTCCCGGAGGTGTCGGCTGACGAGAGAGCTCGTCGGCTGTCTGGTTCAGCACACCAGGGACATGAATGGCCCGAAGCGACCTCAGCTGCTTCTGACTCCACAGGAGGAGGTGGCGGGCGAGTTGGAGCAAACAACGGGAGCGTAGACCACCCTGACGGTTGATGTACGCAACGGCCGTGGTGCTGTCCGTACGGACCAGTACATGCTTGCCACGCAGCGGCCCCTTGAGGCGGCGGAGTGCCAGATGTACTGCCAGTAACTCGAGGCAATTGATATGCCAATGCAATTGCGGCCCCGTCCACAGACCAGCAACTGCATGCCCGTTGTACGTGGCCCCCCAGCCTGTGGTGGAGGCATCCGTGAATAGCACAGCATGCCTGGACACTTGTTCTAGGGGCACCCCGGCCCGGAGAAACGAAGTGCTGGACCACGGGCTGAAGGTTTGGCGGCAGTAAGGAGTCACTGGGACCCGGTACTGACCGCTCTGCCACGCCCACCTCGGAACTCGGCCATTGAGCCAGCGTTGAAGCGGTCTCATATGAAGCAATCCGAGCGGCGTGACCGCGGCTGCAGATGCCATATGCCCCAGGAGCCTCTGAAGAATTTCAGTGGGACCGCTGTCCTGCTCTTGAACATATTCAAGCAGTTCAACACCGACTGGACTCGCTCCTCGGTGAGGCGCGCCGTCCGGTTGACCGAGTCCAGCTCCATACCGAGATAAGAGATCCTCTGTGTAGGACAGAGTTTGCTCTTCTCTCGGTTGACCCGAAGGCCCAACTGGCTGAGGTGACTGAGCACCAAGTCCCTGTGTTCGCACAACTGGTCCTTCGACTGGGCTAGGATCAGCCAACCGTCGAGGTAGTTGAGAATCCGAACGCCGCGTTCTCTGAGCGGAACAATGGCTGCCTCCGCGACCTTCGTAAAGACGCGGGGCGACAGGGACAGCCCGAAGGGCAGGACCTTGTACTGATATGCTTTCCCCTCGAACGCCAAACGTAGGAACGGTCTGTGTTGAGGGAGAAAGACACACGGAAGTACGCATCCTTCAGGTCGATCGCTGCAAACCAATCCTGGGGACGGATGCATTGGAAATGCGTTTCTGCGTCAACATCCTGAACGGGAGCTTGTGCAGGGCCCGATTCAGAACTCGCAGGTCCAGGATTGGTCGTAACCCACCCCCTTCTTGGGCACAATGAAGTAGGGGCTATAGAACCCCGTCTTCATATCGGCTGGAGGAACCGGCTCGATCGCGTCCTTCGCCAGTAGGACCTCGATCTCTGACCTCAAGACCTGAGCATCGCTGCTTCGCACGGAGGTGAAGAGGATGCCCCTGTACTTGGGCGGCCGGCGCGCGAACTGAATCGCGTAGCCGAGTCTGATGGTACGGATGAGCCAGCGAGACGGCCCGGGGACCTAGCCAGGCCCCCAGAGACCGTGCAAGCGGGACCAACCGCACCACAGACATGCCCGGGGTGGGGCAGCGAAGCGGAGTACTCTGGCCCGACTCGGGAGGCCCGGAGGCGGCCCGAAGTGTTGCCTGAGCACTCCTGGTTTGGACAGAGAGTGGGTGAGAAGGCCCGGAGGCGTCCTCGGAGCCCACTCTGCTGCCCACTGCCCGGAGGCAGGGAAGTGAAGCACTCAGCCCCGACCCGGGAGGCCCGTGGGCGGCCCGGAGTGTTGACTGAGTGCTCACGAGAGAGGAAGTGTGTGGGTGAGAAGGCCCGGGGGCGTCCTCGAGGCCCACACAACTGCCCCCTGGCGACGGGAGGGTAGGAAAGGAGTGACAAGGCCCGTGGGCGTCGCACGCTGCCAACCTGACCCTCTTGGGGCCCAGAGAGAGAGGAAACTGCTCTTAAAATGTGGGTACCGCTGGACTCCGGAGAGCCAGTGGCAGAACCGAAACCAGTCAGGGCCCCCCGGTCCTCCTCCGGGGGGGTGGGGGAGGGATGCGAACATCGTCTCCCCCGAGCAGCTCCTGTTCTCCCTAGCCGGCCCGTCTCAGGGCCGCGTCCCCTTGCGCTTGCCTGCCGGTTAGCGGGCCCTGGACGGGTTGGGCGTCCCTCGCGTCCGGCACCCTGCTCCTCCAGTGGAGGCTGCTGCTCGGCTCTAGCAGGGTGGAGGCGGACGCAGGAGGGGATGCCCTCGGCGACGAGCCGGCAGAGGCGCTGCGACCGACGACCGAGCAGCTGGTTGTCGGCACCCTGGTGCAACGCCTCCGTCTGCTCTTGGGCCACCAAGAACTGCTGGGCAAAGTTCTCGATGGTGCCGCCGAGGAGGCCAGCCCGACAGACAGGCTTTTCTTGCGCATATCTGCCAGGTTAGCCCCCTATTCCTGGACCACTAGTGTGGACATCGCCTGACCCAGGGAGCGTGCAGTGATTTTCGTCGCCCATAGGGCGAGGTCCAACACCGCACGCAGTTCCTGCACAACCCCTGGGCTGGGACTACCCTCGTGCGTGCAGGGCAGAGGGCAGTGAGAGAGGGAAAACAATGATACTTTTTTTTTTTTTTTGTCTCATTTTTGGCCCTTTTGACCCTCCATATTTCCCTCTCTCCGATGCAGCAACTGACATCTGTCCTCTGCCAGAGCCAAAAATGAAACGCTAAGCCCTTTTCTCTTTAGGATCAGCGATTCCACCTTCAACTACCAGCAGGCATGCGAGACAGTGAACGTGGCCGTCAGAACGGCACACAGCGCACTGAGCGCTCAAGCCTCTATGAAGAAGGCAAGGCGAACAATGCCCTGACGTGGTCGTGTTCTCATGAGAGAATCCGTACCACCCACGAACAGAGTCTCAGCATGCTTTTGATGCGATAGAGGAGTGGGGGCCCGAGGGGATTTACCCGGCGGGGAATCCCCACTGTAATCCTCAGGCCACCAGCGCTTATCAGCCAAAGTAGCCCTTTTCCAGTAACACTAGAAATGAACTAGATCGGGGGATAGGCGAAGGGACTCGACCCCATCTGAGGTTTCATAGTCTCGACCGCGCATCTAGAGCGCCGACTGACGCGCGCCGGTTGTCGTGACAACCACCGCTGTCAGCCGGCCGCTCGACGGCACACGGCGCGCTGAACACTCGAGCCCTTTATGAGAAGGGGGAGACGAACAACGCGCCGACGTGACCATGTTCTTTTACCAGAACATGAATCACCCACGATCGCAATCTCACATGCGCTCGTGGCCGTCAAAGAGGACAGGAAACAGTTGCATACCAGGAATACACGGTTTGAATGACATCTTGAAAAAGACGCAGGGTCAAACCGTGTTGCTCTTTTGTGAATGGAAAGCTGCTCTTTTAGTGTGCTGAAGCACTCAGGGAGATGACCGCGGCTCCACACAGTTCGTTCTGCAAGCCTGTGTGAGCTCTCAGTGATGTGTATTTGTGTGTAACGCCCAGCGAACCAACAGTTTGTATGGGAAACGCTCAGCGAACCAACAGTTTGTATGGGAAACGCTCAGCGAACCAACAAGCTCCTTTAGATCGCTTGATCACTGATCAGACGGTCTCTCACTGACGCGCCGTATCACCCGCACTGGCAGACTCTCTCACTCAACACTCTTTGACTCGTAGTCAGACACTCTTCGTAGGAAACAGTAAGCACTGCTCGGCTCCGAAGTAGAAAGCGCTGATCTACCATTCCACTTCCTATTTATACCCGCGCTGCGGGGCGGAGCGTGGAATGCGTGATCGCATGCCAAATTTCATTGGCTCGTTGTTAGATGCTCGAAGTAGGATTGGTCTCTAAAGTAAGATCCCATTCGTCGGTTCAGTTCTGACGTACGTCGAACGTGACCGACTGAAAGGGAACTATAGGTTCTAACATAATACACTAACGTTTTTCAGCAGACGATATTTTAATGTCAATGTCAACCTTATTTATATAACATCATTAAAAACAAAGATTGATGACCATGGTGTTGTAAAATAAACACTACAGGTCCTTCTCAAATAAGCATATGCGATAAAAGTTAATTATTTTCCATAATGTAATGATAAAAATTAAACTTTCATATATTTTAGATTCATTGCACACCAACTGAAATATTTCAGGTATTTTATTGTTATAATACTGATGATTTTGGCATACAGCTCATGAAAACCCAAAATTCCTATCTCAAAAAATTAGCATATCATGAAAAGTTTCTCTAAACGAGCTATTAACCTAATCATCTGAATCAACCAATTAACTCTAAACACCTGCAAAAGATTCCTGAGGCTTTTAAAAACTCCCAGCCTGGTTCATTACACAAAAAACCGCAATCATGGGTAAGAGTGCCGACCTGACTGCTGTCCAGAAGGCCATCATTGACACCCTCAAGCGAGAGGGTAAGACACAGAAAGAAATTTATGAACGAATAGGCTGTTCCCAGAGTGCTGTATCAAGGCACCTCAGTGGGAAGTCTGGGACCTGCGGAAGCAGTGGACTGAGTCTGGAGTAGAAACATCCAGAGCCACCGTGCACAGGCGTGTGGAGGAAATGGGCTACAGGTGCCACATTCCTCAGGTTAAGCCACTTTGGGCTACAGAGAAGCAGCACTGGACTGTTGCTCAGTGGTCCAAAGTACTTTTTTCGGATGAAAGCAAATTTTGCATGTCATTCGGAAATCAAGGTGCCAGAGTCTGGAGGAAGACTGGGGAGAAGGAAATGCCAAAATGCCTGAAGTCCAGTGTCAAACCCACAGTCAGTGATGGTCTGGGGTGCCATGAAAGCTGCTGGTGTTGGTCCACTGTGTTTTATCAAGGGCAGGGTCAATGCAGCTAGCTATCAGGAGATTTTTGAGCACATCATGCTTCCATCTGCTGAAAAGCTTTATGGAGATAAAGATTTGGTTTTTCAGCACGACCTGGCACCTGCTCACAGTGCCAAAACCACTGGTAAATGGTTTACTGACCATGGTATTACTGTGCTCAATTGGCCTGCCAACTCTCCTGACCTGAACCCCATAGAGAATCTGTGGGATATTGTGAAGAGAAATTTTAAAAAGAGACACAAGACCCAACACTCTGGATGAGGCCGCTATGGAAGCATCCTGGGCCTCCATAACACCTCAGCAGTGCCATAGGCTGATTCCCTCCATGCCACGCCGCATTAAAGCAGTCATTTCTCTTATGGAAAATAATGAACTTTTATCATATATGCAAATTTTTTGAGAAGGGCCTGTATATTGACAAAAGTATCTTTCCAAATCAACTGTGAACTTCTGTCAACTTTCTGGAGAGCCAATAGCTACAGACTTTTAAACTTCATGTGGCCTTCAGATTAGCTCAGAAACAATGAATTTCCATGGCTGAGCAGCTGCATCCAAGCCGTACATCAATAAGTGCAATGCAAAGTGTTGGGTGCAGTGGTGTAAAGCACTGGACCAGTCTGGACCAGTCTGGGTTTGGTGGTTTCCAGGAGAACGATACTTGCCTGATTGCATTGTGCCAAGTGTAAATTTAAGTGGAGGGGGGATTATGGTGTGGGGTTGTTTTTCAGGGGTTGGGCTTAGCCCTTTAGTTCCAAAGTGAAAGGAAATCTTTATACTTCAGCGTAAGACATTTTGGACAATTCCATGATCCCAACTTTGTGGGAAAAGTTTGGAGATTCTGAAATCTAATGCCATAATTACGTTTACAATAAAAATCGTAATCAATATTTATCCTACTATATTATCATAATGGTTTTAATTATTCTTTCCTAGTCTATTTTCTCTTAGCCAATCAGAATCAACTTGCATTAATGAAGTGGCTAGACCTTGAAAATAGTATACATTTTGGGACAGTTGTATGTACGAGAGACGGGTAGAGAGGGAGTGCAGCCCACAAACTCTTTGTGAGACTTGAAGCAGGCTTCTGCTGATGAAACTGCAAACTATTTTTCTGTATTTTTTTCTTTAATTAATTGCACTCTTCACTCTTGGTCTTACTTTTTCAGAACTGTTCTTGGGTCCGAAACTGTTATACCCTAACTGCCCTTTCCTGTTCCAACATGACTGCACACCGGTGCTCAAAGCAAGGTCCATAAAGACATGGAAGAGTGAGTTTGGTGTGGAGGAATTTGTCAGGCCTGCACTGAGCCCGATAGAAAATCTTAGGGATAAATTAGAGTGGAGACTGCAAGCCAGGCCTTCTCGTCCAACATCAGTGCCTGACATCACAAATGCGCTTCAAGAAGAAAAATTCCCATAAACATAAGTACTATATTTTTAGCCAAACCTGGAGAAAATTTAGCAATCTATGGTTGGATGACCTTACTGAGACCTTTTACAGTGTTACTAATAATTTAGAGCATTTTTTTTTAAAATCTGGATGTCCTTGGATATGCAGAAAGTCGTGGCAAGGGGTCCCTGGGTCAGAAAAGGTTGACAACCCCTGTCCTACAGAAATTCAGAAAGATATTCTGTTGAAAAGACAGATCAATTAATCACTTTGAAAAGTAGGACACTGGGCTCTAGAGGTAGCTTGATGGGTTTGTTTTTGACCTGGTTACAGAAATGCCCCAAGAGTCTTCAGTCAATGTTCTGCTAGATTCAAAACCAGCTTCTGTTTTCTTGGATAGAGCTATCAGAAGCTCGCCTGCCACTCAAGTGACTTTAATGTAAAAGACACTAGAGATGCTTCGGTCTCAGAGCCTATTAACTCCCGTCTGGCTGTACAGGGTTACGCAGTATATTGGATACAGAACCTAATTCAGACCTCATCATGAGGAGAATCCATGGAGGAAAGCGATCAACCACAGCACACTGCACATATACTGCTATCGATAGAAAAGCATTTGTTTTTGTGTTTTTTCACTTCTTTTTGAGTCAATTAAATTCCAAATAAAACATTTTTACATACTGCAATGTTATTAGAGTGGTAATACAGTGTAGTATCCCCTGTCTGAATTTATATTTTTCAGTTATTCTGTAAGGAGCGGCGATGTTTAAAATCGCAACAATTCTACAAAGACAATAAGAACAAATGAATTCCTTACTTTCCATTGAGAGCAGTGACTCCAACAGTGCTTCGCGGGGTGGACATACTGGCCACATAATTCCACTGCCTCGCCTGAGGGTCCCACCTTTCTACTGTGTTCAAATAGCTCCATCCGTCATGGCCTCCCACTGCATACATTGGCCCCTCTAGCACAGCAATTCCTTTTTGAAGAAATAAATAAATAAAAGTAAAGAGAAAACCACTGTGCTCAGCTTTTGGTGGTGCACATCATGCATTAGACAAACTCACAATCCAATAGCACTTGTCTGTCTTGGTCTTTGTGCTATAGTGAAACTGGCAAATGTCAAAATTTGAATGGAAATACCGTGGATTTAATTTCAATGAACATCAATATCACATCCTTTTTAACCAGATATCAGTAGCTAAAGACATTCTTCCGGTCTGACCCTGAGGATGAGAGCCCTGAGACGCTGTGGTAAGCATTAAGTATTCATGGTGCATCTCGCTGCTCCCTTTTACAGAAAAGGTCTCTCATGTTTCTGTTATAAATCTCTGACTGTCGCTTTCGGGGGCTTGACATATAAATTGTCTCTTGACCGACATTTTGGTTCTGATATTGCAGTGCACTTTATAGACCTCAATGAGCAACCTTTGAGTGTCAGTTTTATGGGATTATTGTACAGTGCATTTTCTCCTCCTTGAGTTTAAATCACCTGCCATATTTTTTATATACATTTTTATGGGTGGCCCATATTGCCTTTATTAATTTACACAGTTGTTTTGATGTGTGACCACCTGGTTATTTTTATAGTTATTTATTGAGGCATGGGTGTAAAGCCACACACGTTCTATTATGCCTCACCTTAGAAATAGTTGAGCAGCAATAAGGCTTGCCTTTATTTTATAACCGAACAATTAGATTTTCTATTAAATTTAAATTATCTATTAGGTTAGTAACAAGTAAAACTCAATGTCATGAAAACCAGCACTATTACTGCTGATTTAATTTATTATTATTATTATTATTATTATTATTATTATTATTATTATTATTATTATTATTATTATTATTATTATTATTATTATTATTGCGTCTGTTTTAAATGTTAAACTGTGCCTATTGCTGGCGACACCTGCTGGTCAAGAAGTTGTAAATGCAACAATAATAGCCCAAACATAGGCTATAATGACACCTTTTACAAACGAACTGAAAATGTTTTCATGAAAGTGTAATCTGTTAAATGTACAGATCATTAAATACAATTCAATGAGAAGTGTCTGTGTTATTTTTGTAATGTATAGCTTTAGGAAGGACTTAGTTAACAAGGCCAATTATAAACAAAATAAAATCACTTTATTTGTTTGTCATTAAAACTGAATCTACATTATAAATCTGACTGGAGATACATTGTTACATAAAAACTGCAGGCACCATTTCGAAACAGTGTAAACTTTGCTATAATAAAAATAATAAAATAAAAAAAAACACGTGCCTTGGACAGTTTGATATGCCCTCTGGACCATTCTAAAAACAATGTTTCGTAAATGTTTCAAAGATTCATGGAGCCGTTTCAAAATCACCCAATCACTAAACCAGACTTATTCAAATTTTTTTTTTTTCAGTTTAACAGGTTCAAGTTATAAACACGCATCGTCTGCAAATTACTCCCTAGTGCAACCTTTGAAGGACATTATATTTCACACCCTGATTGACTGCTTTTGGTAAATTGAGACACTGTCACACAGGACACGTTCTTGCATTTCTTCTGGCTTTATTCTGCAGGAAAGTCTTGTCTCATCACGAGTCAAAATATACTGATACACATCTTGAGACATTTGTATTCTGTTCCATTCCGTTGAGCTCTGTCTAGCAATTGTTGAACCAAAACTTGACATGTGTGAACAATGATTATGTATGGGTATTTTATAGTGTGTAAATATTAATTCAGTCATGCAAACAATGAAGTGGTAACCTAGAAAGTATAGCAATTTAGCTTAGCAAATTAATACGTATCAATGTATGAGCTATGCCTTCATAATAGTAGGAGTTCTTCTTCTTTAGCAGCTGATTAGCAATGTTTTTCTTTCAGCTAATAAGTCAGGCCTACTTGGTGAACTAGCTTCATTAATATTAATGAGCAAAGCCTTATATATTACATCATTTATTATTAATGTGAAGTAGTTTCTGTGCTCTTTACAGAAGTTATGTTTAAATGTTTTGCCCCCCCACAATAAAAACTGCAAAGCTTTGATCATAAAACGAAACATTTAAAAAGGATCTTGCAAAGATATATTATTGGGAGATATATGACAACTGATATTTAGATTTATTTTATGAAAATAGTTTTAGTTGAAATAGTTGAAAATAGAAAATAGTGCTTTACTGTTATAAAGATCTCATTTATTTACATTACAAGCTATCAGTATTTCATCTGGCACTGCAACTGCACCAATTGCATATCTTTTGCTCAGTTTTGGGCCTCTGAATAAAACTGGGGTGTTTTGTTGTTGTTGCAGTCGTTTTGCCAAATGTGAGCTCCATATTCTAATATATTATACCATATGAGCCATAAAAATCTGACGCATCAAATGATACCCATCCATATTTCATACTGTCAATAAAATAAGCATATAGTGAACATTATTGCGTAAGTTATTAGCATATGATCATGCTTTGTATTAAGACTAGACAAACATCTGAAGCATTCAAAGAACACACCTAATCCGTGTCTGTGGGTTGACATTGGAGGCATGGTGGACCACACTTTAGTGATTGGATTGTAGCACTCCACCATGTTAGAGGTCTTGAGTCCATCCCTTCCTCCTACCACATAGAGTTTGTTATCGATCACTGCCACCCCGAACTGAAGTCTACGCCCATTCATGATGCCAACCTGGATCCATTTGTTTGAGCGAAGGTCGTACTTCTCTATTGTTGTAGACCCTAGAAGTAGACAGACAGTTTATTGTTAGTTGTAGTGTTGCATGCTGCTCTGCTAATAGCTGTCAAACTGTCTCTCAGATAGAAAATCAAATAATGACTTGAATTCTGCTGGTCAGACTCTGTACAAAAATGTCTTTTTTTACTATTTTTATGTCAATGAGAGGTACTGCTTTAAGAAAAGTCAGTTAAATAATAGTTCACCTTTAGAGGCGTCCATCCCTCCAACAGCGTAGAGTGATCCAACAGTGGATTTCCGTGGTTTGGTTCTTGGGCTCTGCAGCATGGGACGGCGCTCTGGTAAAAGATGGTACTTCATGGCTTCCATCAGGAGCTTTTGGCATTCCAAGTCTTCTGAAAACATCTTATTGTTTTCCAGATCAGCAAGAAGCTAAATAAAGACAACAGTGCATTAGCATCCAAAAAAAGGGACTAAACAGTAGAATGGGTAAATCCAGCCTGATCTGCCGACGACTTGATTTTGCCTGCAACTCAGTCTGAAATGCGAAAACCAAGAATGTACTTGTCAATTCTACAACACGGTCTCACTCCCAACTCGTCCCATATTGACACTTGGTCAGGACCTCTCTGCACAGGGTCCCCCTTTAACATAATTTTTTCGATGGACAGGGTGCTTTATTAATTTCAATGAGAAACCTCTGGCGTCATACACAGACGTGTTGGGCATATCATCATAATGAAATTATATAATGGGTTATGATTTTGCCATTATGACATGTTGGAGTATATTTTTATTTACATTTATTTTTATTTACGCTAGACACGTTTTAACATGTAACCCAACTCCATCCCTAAACCTACCCATTTGTGTGTTATATGATATAAAACACAGAATATAAAAGGCAGATACGACTGCATGCACAATTTATTCAAAAAGTACAAATATTCCAATTGTTCCGAGGACAATCGTTGATTTGCGTGAAGAAAATCTCCAAAAGCAATCAGCGGCTCCATCCGCCGAAGATCATGCACAAATCAAATTTTAAAACTTGCCGCCCAAAGAAACGTTATGTCAGATTTTATAGTGAAATTCCATTGGTTGTTGTATGTCTCATGACCGATTGTGTCATGCTAAAGAGTTGTGTGTATCATTTGAATGAGATATGAATGAGTTCGTTCTCAGAGAGACAGGATCATCATTTCAGCGATTAAAACATCAAGATCAACTCAGTTCTTTACATGAAGACATCGTATGACGCCTTGGGAGTGAGAATGGGTTGAATACTTTTATACTGTTTTGGTCAGTTTTTGCATTAAATACCTGTGACTGTATTTGTGTAGTTTTATATTGTTGAGAAGTGGGTAGGTTTAGGTCAGGAGTTGGGTTAGTTGCTCCAAAATATAAATAGCCATTAAATATTCATAAAATCATGTCTACTTTTACAAATGCAAAGAATTAAATACGTCTTGATCTGACGCATTAGGCAAACAATTCAAAATTAATGGGGCACTCTGCTTGTTAAAAAATTACGCTAAAGGTGTACAACGTGTGTTAAAAAGAGATGCAGAGGGGTCCTGACCAAGCATCAATATGTGACGAGTTGGGAGTGAGACCTTGTTGATTTCTACTGCTTCTGTTACACTTTCGCAGACTGGCTTATCCCCCTGGCACGCTATTGGCGGGTTTAACACAATGACGGATAGAGAAGCGATAGGTCGTTGCCCGTTGATTACGTCTCTTGTGGTCTGATTGGTTGAAGAACTATCCAATTGAGTACAGAGTCATTTGAACTACGCTCGTTGATCCAGCCTCTTGTGGTCTGATTGGTTGAAGAACTATTCAATTACGTAAAGAGTCATTTGAATTATGCTCGTCAATCATGCCTCTTGTGCAATAGAAAATACTCCCCAGGCCAATGTTCAAACTTAAATTGAGCTTGGTCTGGTGATAGCCAGACAAACTAAACAGTGGAAAGGTGAAGAATACCATTATTGGATTAGGTTTTTAGGTATTACATTCAATTCTCTGAAAGAGTCTTATATGCATGTTATTGGCAAACCTGTGGTGGTAAAAGGGGAAGTCGAATATATGCCAGTAACACTCCTAGATCCTGCTGCCGGTGCTGCACATCAAAGCGAACCCACATCATCAGTGCTTGAAAAATCGTTTCTTCATCTGGAACATTGATGTCATCACTGGACAAAAGCTTGACGATTTCCGTTGTGGGTAGCAGGAGGAACTCCTGATTCTGAATGACCTCCAGAAAGTGTTCCTGAAATATCAAACAATTGTATTTGATTATATTATATATGTGTTAGACATTAACTCTGCCTAAACAAACAAAAAATATTTATTTGAAATATCAGTTAGGTTTTATTCTTTTAAAATGTTGTCTCGCTGTGTCTAATGCAGCAATTCAGTTTTAAAGGGTTATTTCACCCAAAAAATTTAATTCAGTTCAACTCTCAAGTTGTTCCAAACCCATACAAATGTTGTTAATCTGCTGCACTTTATTCCAATTTACACTGTAAACTGTACACTATTTTTTATTTATTTTTTTGGTTTGAGTTTTATGAACATGTTCCATTTCATTTGGAATAACTTAAATGTAACCGAAACTGGGTTTCCATTCTATTGGATTTATATTCTATTGGATTTATATTTCACAGCATAGTTTGCCATGACAGTCAAAAGAGACAGTAAATGCCAAAATGAGGTGTTATATTGTGTTTTTGTGCAAGATTAACCATAAGCAGGATATTTAGTAGTGATTCATGTTTTTGTTATGCTAGTTTAAAGGAGTGGTTGGCAAGGTGGCATTTCTTGAATTAGCTAGTTAAAGCTAGTCAAGTTTCCACTACTATAAATTAGATATTACATGATATTCTTAAGTTAAATGTATGAATTAGCTTACTCAAATATTTTAAATTCAGAGCAATTCAAAAATGAGATTACAAAATAAAATTCTGCAAGTTCTGCTTACTCAAACTTTAAATTTCTTAAATTAACAACTGATTGCCTCAATTATTTTAGTTTTGCCAACTTATTCAGGTTTACAGTATAGACATTATACTGTCAATAGCAGACATTAGAGTATTATTAGATTATTAGTCTTAATATTTGCTAACACTTTGTTTTGATGGTTCCCAAAAAGACATTCTGCTGACTATAAGTAATTTTGCAACTACATGTCAACGTATTGTACCAAATCTAGTCCTAGTAGTCTACTACTCTAATAAGAGTAATAAGAGTTGTTTGACATGTAGCAGCAAAATCAGTGGGATGTCTAAAGTGGACTATCAAAATAAAGTGCAACCCCTTTACTGTAATCTCAGTGATCCAACTGTTCAGGAATCATTACAATAATGGAGTTTGTGAGCCTGGAGTGTAGTGTGCACCATGGGTTGTTTTTTGTTTAAAAAAAAGCTTAGTTTAAAGTTGTGATATAAATAAATAGCACTCATAACCTACTCCTGAGATAGTATTTTCACTTGAAACAGAGTAGAGGTTTAGACCCAAAAGAGTATTCGATATGTCATGACTTATCAAGCGGATGGCACTGAAACAGATTATAACATCTTGTTTTGAATGATGCGTTATGGAGAATCTAATAAATGTTTAAAAATCGGCCTTTCGCATAGGTCTTCTTCGGCCATTCATCTCAGTGATATAATGATCTGCTCCAATGCATCCACAAGGACATCCGAGGTTGCTCTCTGATAAAACCGTTTTGCAAGGTTCAACTTGAAGCATGTGAAGAGGATGCCGGAAATCTCTTTAACAAGCTTGTTCATTACTTATGGCACTTCCAGAGTTTCCTTTGTGCATCAGAAGTAATCTCCATTGATTCTGTTACAAATAAGGGTAGTAAACATCCTATTGATCATTAATCAGATCTAAACAGCATCATCTCTGCTAAAGCCGTGCCTGGGCTCTCTGAGCTTAGCTCAGACACACATAATTAAATGAGTACCATGCATTGATTTTCAGCCCCTCCTCAATATAGATTTAAACTCTACTTCTTCTGGTGACATTGATATAGATTCATTATTCGCAATTACCATCACAAGCACCCTGGCAATTAATTGAATACATTAATTCTGTTTTACTGCAAACATTCATTTAAAGGCCTCTCACGGGCATATATTTTAGGGGAGGGTATTAAAATTAACAGCAAGTAACAGGTCCTGCAGCAATATCAGTGTGAGAGGCAAAAGGCTCCATAATATATAGATTGATTAAATTTTAAGGGAGGATGTGATAATTTAATGGGTTGTGCCAAATCTAACGTATTCATGAGGGTAAATATGACCTAGAGCAGTGTTTGTGTTGTCAGTCATTTATCCAAGCATTGTCTCAGTTGCTTTATTCTGCAAATGCTTTTACTTCTGTGATAGCAAACACATCGGCCTTTTCATTTAAAAGAAAATACCTAGATGTCCAGCATGCTATAGGCCATAGATCTTTTGAACTATGGCATTAACCCGTGGGAGACTGCACCTTCTCCAAAAAAAAAAAAAAAAAAATGCAATGTGATGTGATGTGATGTGATGTGATGTCAGGATGAGACAGAAACGAGGGGAAAAAAGTTTATCACAAAATAACTTTATAATCTGACCACCACGGCGAGCAAACCAGGAAACTCTGTTAACGCTGTGTTCATTACCGAAGCGATGGAACAGGAAATTTTCTGCTTGTGTTCTCTGATTAGATTAACCTCTCTGCTCTGGAAAGGCCTTTGTAAACAGCCTGTGCAGATGTCCTTCAGGAGATAACGGCTATCTTCCTAAGTTGTTTCCGCACTTGGTCAGAGAAATGTCCATCAAGCAAATGTGTTCTGTGGATCCTTGTGCTCCTGAGAATACTTAATGTATTGACATTATTTAACCAAAGCTGCTTTAGCTATATTTCTCACACATCAAAGAGATCTGCATACCCCAAACTGACCGCATGCTGTATCCTGCTGGGATACAAAATGTCACATCAAGTAATTTTATGCTTGGTATTCTCTATGTCAATGACTGGGTTTTAAAACTTTTGGTATTTCCTGTTTTTGATATGCAGAAAAAAAGTTGACTGGTACAACATTTTACTTTAAAGTTTACCTCAAAATGAAAATTCTGAATTTAGTTTGGTCAATGGAACACAAAAGGAGACATTGTGAGGAATGTTCATGCTGCTATCTTCCATACAATGAATGTGAGTGAAAATTAAGCAGGGCAATAAAAGATAAGTACTAAGTTCTAAGTATATCTGAAAACAAATGATATATTTCAGTCTGTCATTTACTCAAAATCTAGCCTTGAATTTCTTGCTTGACAGTTCTAAAAAAACCATTTAACTTTCTTTGTGTGGAAAAGAGCAGCTTGTATACTCTAATATAAATATCTCCTTTTGTATTACATTTGGCATACGTTAATGTCACATGATCAATCTGAATCCAAAGTTACAGTGTGAAATTGAGTACTATGCTCCCAAGCATAAGGGGCATTCCTTGCCATTAATGATTGGTTAACACGCCTAAAAATAATGTGCGGTGACCATAGACTGTAAAAAAATATGGACGTAGTGTCCGTGATGTCACCCATAGGATTCCGATAAGCCGTTCTGAAGCTTAAAGTACGGGCGAGCTGGGCGTTGCCATCTTGTGAGCGAGTCATCGCGTGTCACTCCTGGATAACAGAAAATGGGCAAAAAGGCGGGATGTGCGCGGAGCTGAGGTGACGCAATGACTATAGACGGCAGATAAATGGCTATCCACTTGCAACCACGCCTTTAATTATGCAGAACTTTAAGGCTTTATATAACGTAAACGAATGAGTTATAAAAAAAAATCACCCCCCTCACAGTTGTCATGAAGATCAAAATTAGCCGTATAGGCCAAAACCACAATTTGTACCAGGCTGTAAACATGTTTTTTTCTGCTGTAAAGTTGAGAATTTTAACATGGGGCTCAATGAGATTCTGCTCCCTTCTGGAGCCAGTTGAGGAATTGCAGTTTACATTCATTCCGTATTGGCTTCAAGAGAGATCGCGAGAGGATGCCGCTTGGCGGTGACTGATATCATAGACAGTAAAAGATATGGACAGAGCTATCCCATTGACTTCAACGGCCGAAAATGAGGCCAATCAGAGGCACTCACTTCCTGATGGCTGGGCGAACTGCGCAGGCTCAGACTGAGCTTGACGACGTAGATGTGACGTAAGCCTCCTGTCTGACAGCTGTAGGTCTTCTAGTAGTTGTGGAAAGTGAAATCTGAATCACGTTGTTTAAATATTTTCTCCCGTTGGTTTTGGCTCACTATCGGCTTCTCCCCATTCTTCTCCTTTGACGTTATCAGACTTTATGTCTCCACGTCCCCCCGACTGCCTCATAGACAGTTAAAGATTGCTTCTGAGCATCTCCTCTTGTCTATACGGTAATTTCTCAACTGTGCGACAGAGTCGCGTTGGTTATGACGCAATCGTTAGCCTATATTAGCCTAAGATACAAGGTAACGGAGCCTTTTATGCATTGTCGTGTTTCTTTAGAAATAAACAATGGACAAATGGAGTCTTTAAACGCCTCAGATGTAAAGTTATTCACTGTCAAAGTGACTCAAAAATGAATAGGATGGGATGCTAACAGCAGGTGATGGCTTGGTAAGCAATGGCCGTCCCTATGGGTGGAGCACTTTCCGAGTGCTAGAGTACCCCCTTGACTGATATAGGCCTATAAGTAAAACTTATAAACATCCGTTGCCATGATTTTTGGAATGACTTATCACAAGAGGAAACATTTTTGTTTTAGTCACATAACATTATTTAATGGAATTGCCATATTTAGAAAATATCTGCAAAAGTTTTGTGCAAACCTGTAATGGCTACTTTCTATGATTACAGAGCAATTAAATAAAAATAAAAAAAAGATATAAAAAAGATAAATAAATACTCCGATATAATTTAGGATAATTGGGTAAGTATCTTACATTTTCTTTTGAAATTTCCATTGTGTTGATTATTTTTTCTTTTGGCTGGGATTTTAGACCGTTTTCACATTAAATTACATTTAATTGAATTATATTACTTTTCTTCCAGCCAATATAATAGTGGTACAGAATTGATTTTGATCTTAACTTGCAATCTGTATTATCTACACTGTACAAAAAAATTCAGATCTCCAAATTCAGATTGAAAAGGTTCTAATGACTGGTCACATCAATGTATTTATTTATTTATTTTTTTAGTTGGCCAAATTGAATTTCTATCTATAAATTCTATGGGGGAAATTTAGATGTGAACAGTCAGAACCTTTGGTATAAGATATGCATACCAAACCTCAATAATTCTGACAAAAACAAGCGTAAATTGTAAATCCCTTTGAACATTACAAAATAAGTCAAAAGCAACAGCAATATAAACCGACAAATAGTAAAACAATGCAACCGTATCATTTATTCATGCCAGAGTGCATGCTGGGAACATCGCCAGTGTAGTACTGTAGACATTGCTCTAGTTAATCTGCAAATATATGAGAGCTTACTACAATGCAGGCACAACTAATCATTGGGATTCTACAACACAACACTGCTAGTCATTCAACTCCCCTTCACTGTGAAATCACAATATACAGGCGTCATTTAACTGTAATTCTGGAATTACTAACGTGAAAATTACTATAAAAGGTCATCGACAAGCAGTCAGGGCAAATGTTAGCACTATGTAGCTAATGTATCATTTATTAGGCAAGTTACTTTGTATGCCAGGTCCTACCATAGTGTAGTTGTGAGCGACATTCAAAAGATCCATGCATCCCTGAGCATCAGCGAATGAACGGATCCCCAGGCAGTTGGATGGGTGTAGTTGTTTCATCAGAAAGTTGCAGCAGACCTGAATAACTTGTGAGAGCTGGAGGAGGCAAGCAGCAGCTAAAAGACTTTCAATTGTCTCTTCTTTTAGCTCAAGGACTCCTGTAAAATTAGAGAAAAGAGCAAAATATGCAAGAAACTTTTCAGAATTATTGTAGTAATAAAAATATGTTTAACAGTTTGGGTTTGTAAATTTGTATTTTGCCCACTGGCATCAACAAAAATGTAACGTTTGTGGATGTAACACTTCTGCTAGTGCACTTTTAAAGTCCCCTTGTAGTCAATAATATTATCCCATATAATCTTTGATCAACAAAATACGTATTTAAAAGGTTTTTTTCCCCTGTGTGTGTGTGTGGGGGGGGGGGGTCGTCATGCCTTAAAATAGCTTGAATGTAACTCAGTGTTAATTTTATTGGAATAGTTGTCTTCATGTAGTACAGAAGCCCTGAACTGCCATGGATAATATTTTTCGTGATTTTAAGATAACAAAAGTTGTTTTCTCGTGAAAACATAATTTTCTCGTTATCTCGAGATAACAAAAGTTGTTTTCTCGTGATCACGAGTTTCATTCTGAAATACCGCACTGTACCCAGAGTCCACTGTTGCTGTAGCAAAGAACACAACTTTCACTGGCATCTGATCAATAAATAACAGCTCACGGCTGGATCTTTCAACAAAATCTTTGCTTTACTTAATAAACATTTAGTTTGTGTAATTAACATGTTTAAATGATCAAAAGAGAGGGTGCCTTCAGAAGGATTGCAGATTATTCTGTTCTATTCTAAAAATCGTTTAGTTTCGATTCAGCCCATTTTATTTTCCTCATTCGTTTGAAATAACATTACATACTTTTTTACATACTTTATTTTTTTTGTCCATTTTTCTAAAAACTAGCAAACGTTTAATCCAGTTAATACCATCTCATACAAAATACAATCGTTTTAATTAGCTAGTATCACTGAATTAAATTAGGCTGCAATGCATCTTTACATGGGCTATACATCACATTTAGGCGATACATTGAGTGACACAATGTGGCAAACTAACGGTTATTTAGTTTTTCTTTGTGCATGAGGTGTATCCCTCACTGCTGCAGATAACCCACAATTATTTGTGTCGCCATTAACAACCATCATTTATATTATTTATGCAAATATATTTATATTATTTGAAAAAAATGGCACCCCAGCCAGATATACATGCAAGTGAGATGTGGTGTTTAATTTAAGTAGTTTCAAGGTTGTTTTTGTTTTTTAAGCTGCATAGTATGACCTCAAACAGATAGTTGTAATAAACAAGATTCCAAGTGTTAAGTGCTTTTTAAATGTTTAAAACAGTACATTGCTGTCAAGGCAAGACACATTTCATTGTCAAGTTATAATACATTTTTATTCATATAACTGGCATGAGAGCACAACAAGGCTGAAAGTGTTGGCATAACAACGTGATACTTTCTGTCTGTGCGTCCTACAAAAGACGTATGGTTAAATTCTGATCGAGGATACTCTGTATACTGCATACTTCACAGGATGTGTCCTCTGGAGGACGCAGCCTTCAAAATTAAATTAAATGAGACGGAGCTTCGGTGTATTTCGAGCATGTTTTTTTAATTACAGGTCATGCATTATTCATTTTTGGTTACAGAATAAACTTTATTTAATTTCATTCCCATTTAATTCATAGTCAGGAGGAAATACTATTTTTGACATATTATTCAATAAATTATCAGGGTTATAAACAAAAGTCAAGATGCTTTTTAAAGGTTTTAGTTAGTTAATATAACTTATAATAGTTAACTAAAACCATTAAAAGTCTTCATTACATGAAATTAAATAAATGCTAAAAATAAAAATAAAAAGCATAAACTTATATTTATTTGAAGCTTTAGCTTAACCTGATATACTAACTAAAACAGAAATACAACATTATAAAAACTATAGATGTTTAAAAAAAAACTAAAAACAGTTCAGGTGACTAAAATATGACTAAAACTAAATGCCATTTTAGTCAAAAGTGGCAAAAATCTGCTGTCAAAATTAACACTGATGTAACTCTACACCCTTGCTTTATTTAGTATATGTGTCACTCACACCAGAGACCCACTCGCTCAACTTTACTCAAGTTACTGTAGTAAATTCTGCATAATACTATTGCTCTTTATAACATCATTTCACAAAACAGTAAATAATATGATTAGCCTTTAGCTTGACTACGTTATTATGTTACTAATATCACACAAGCCAGGTTCCTGTTTGCCCTCTCAGTCTGCCTTCTAAAAATCAGCATCCTTAGTTTTGAACAAATTAGAATGTCAGTTCATCATAACATTGTAATATAAATCTTATATATAACTCATCCACTATACTGCTAAATGTACAACATTGTTTATATCAACAGAAAAATATAGTGGAATAACCTGGCTTCTCTTGAGACTCCCCTACTTTAAAGAATAGTAAATTATATGCTAATTCCCACCTACACGATGACTTGATTGGTTACAAGGTAGTTTGTGACATAAAAAAAACACCACCAATAATTTTTTTTCACTGCAGTTTTAAAGGGTTACTTCAGCGATTTAGCACATGGCTTTGTATCAAACCCGGGAGTATATTTGAATGATCGTGCTCCCCCATTATTTCCTATGAAAGTTAAGCTTCCAAAGGCATCAACTGAAAACAGGCCAGACTGAACAAACGCTGTGAATGTATGCCGCGGATGCTCTTACCTCAGCTCTTATGATGAATGTAATATGACTCCTGCTGCGTTTGTGCCGTGACACTTGATCAGCTCACTCACACGTTATTACGTTCAGTTTTTAACTTGTAGTGTCTGTTCTCTAACTAAATAACCCATTTTCACTCCCAAGGCGTCAAAAACCGAAGCATGGTCAAGTGCCTTCTGCGTCACAATTAAGACACAAAAGGTACCTCAAGGCGTCATGTTTCGACGCGCTGGGTGTTCCATTCATTTCAATGAGAAACCTTTGGCGTCATACACATACGCACTGGGTATTGGGAATGTTATCGTCATGGTGAAATTGTATTAGTTTACAATTTTGCCATTATGACATGTTGGAGTGTGTTTTTCAATTTAATCAGCAAGTATAATTTTATTTACATTTATTTTATTTAACATTACGCTATTTAGACATGCTTAACTTAACCCAACCCCATCCCATCCCTAAACCTACCCATTTGTGTGAACATGATATAAAACACAGGATATAACAGTCTGCATTCATGAGTTATTCAAAAAGTTAAATAATCCAAGTTTTCCGAGGCCAAACGATTGATTTGTATGAAGAAAATCCCCCAAAGCGATCAGCATCTCCATCCCCCGAAGATCATGAACACATCAAATTTCAAATATTGGCGCCCGTTACGTCAGATTTCATAGTGAAATTGCATTGGCTCTCGTATGTCTTGTGACCAATTGCGTCATTTCGTCAGCATTGATTGTAAAATGTCATTGGCTCTCGTGTGTCTTGCGACCAATTGCGTCATTTCGTCAGCATTGATTGTAAAATGTCATTGGCTCTCGTGTGTCTTGTGACCGATGGTGTCATGCTCAGGAGTCTTTTGAATTATTTGAATGAGATATGAATGAGTTCATTCGCGGTGCGGCGGGATCATCATTTCAGCTATTAAAACATCAAGATCAACTCTGTTCTTCACATGAAGACATCGTATGACTTCAGAAGACTTGAAATGCAACATGAGTTAATACTTTTATACTGTTTTGGTCCGTTTTTGCAATAAAGACTGTACATTTATTTGCCTGTTATGTGTTTTATATTGTTAAGATGTGGGTAGGTTTAGTGTAGGAGTTGGGTTAGTTGCTCCAAAATATAAAAGTAGCCTTTAAATATTAATAAAATCATGTCTGCTTTTATAAACGCAAATAATTAAATGCGTCTGTTTATGACGCCAAAGGTTTATCATTGTAATGAATGGAGCACCCAGCGTCGAAAAATGACGCCTAGGGGCACCTTTAGCGTTTTCATTGTGACGCGGAAGGCACTTGCTTCGGATTTTAACGCCTTGGGAGTGAGAACGGGTTGGAACTAAGTTATTTTATGAAAATGAAAAGAACAGTAGGGGTGTTGCCGCGGTGGGACAGTGATCAAGTGATTCAGTAGCGGTGGCTTTGGGAGTGGCAGTGGGGCAGTGAAGCAAGTGCATTCTGGGAGTTGTTGTCTTTCATCCCCATTAGACAAAATACTAAATGTTCTGTCTTTTCACTGTCTAGAAGGCACCAAATTCAAAAATAATTTCACATTTCTTCTACATTAATGATAGCCTAGAAATCTAGACGCACCCTAGCGGCAGCAAATCTAATCTTCCGCGAGTGTCGTCTAGGAACTCTCAATACACTACAGAGCTGTAAAAATGAGCTCAGATTCACATTGCTCTGGTTGGTTGTAGTGCTAACCTATCGTGTGCAGAGGGAGTTTGAAAGACAACCGTTTATCCCGCCCCTCGGATTGAGCCCTGTCAATGGTTTTGGTCAAGGTCAATGGTCGAGAGTTTCCAGACCAAACATCTTGATGTGGGTCTGGCTTGTCAGGCTACATTAATGACCCAGTTTAAATACAAATCGTAATGCTAAATCGCTAAAGTAACCCTTTAAGGAAAAAATACTCAGCAATGGTGTTGATTTATGAATTTGGACATGTCTTAAAAACACCACACAGACATATAAACAACATTAAAATTTTGATTTTCACCACAGGGAGACATTAAATAGTCCGTGTGGAATGCAAATACTCACCGGTATATGCAAAATGAACCAGTGCTTTCAGCGCCTCAGGATCAACACCCTCCATTTTAATTTCCTCTTGTTTCGCCTCCCTCACATCATTTGTGAACATGGCAGCAAAGTAGTCTGAAACTGCACTCAGGACAAGCCTGCAAAAAATTGTGCAAAATGTTTATACGTGCAACTGCATACTTCACGATGAACTCAAACAACTTCTTAGGAGTTGTCTTCGTAGAAAATTCCTCCCATACAAAAAGATTTATCTCAGCGCTGTGTGAGCAGCTATTTTCACCAGGTTGTTTCATGCATCTCTGGAGTGATGTTGATTGAGCTCAGTGTCAAACTGGGACATTCAGTAGAGCTTTGGCTACAGAATTTTTTCCAACAGAATAGCATCAAAACACTCAGCGGCCGAGAGATTTCTTTAAATAAACACTGTTTTCGAGTCCTTGAAGAAAGTTAAACATGATCTGTAGTTTGAAATGGAGCATGCAGCACAGTTTTGACACTTCTGATGCTATAATTTGCATATCTTTCTTAAAGGAGCAGTTCACACAAAATTGTGTTATCATTTTACCTTTATGTTGTTGCCAGCCTATGTTGTTTTCTGAATTATGATCAATGTACTCATTGCCATTATCCATGAAATTGCAATGAATTGGCCTTGATCCATAAAATGTACAGTATTTTAAAAGTAAAAGTTGTCAGTGAAGCAGACAGTCTGTTAACAGTCTGTTAATAAAGTGTTGCTGGATGCTGAAAGTTGTACATTAAAAATTACAGAAACTCAATAGATGCACAAGAACCAATGAGGCTTCATTTGTGTTGTGAAGAAGAATTTATATCTCATGAGTTTGTAACAAAAATGGGTTTGTGACAGAATTTTCATATTTGTGTGAATTCATTTTTATTCAATTTCCTTGCACAAAAAACTTCAGACATTTGACTTCAGAAGACTTTATAGGGGTATAGTATAAATCAAAAGGAACAATTTTATGGTAATTTTGTAGCCTTCTTCAAACGTGAAAGCTGCAGTCCACATTTATTGCACAAAAAACTGTACAATGGGGCTAAACTTTACATTATTCCAAATGTTTCCGAGAATGTTTAAATTCAGAGAAATAAGCCATTTTAGAAATTTTTTAATTTCATTTTTGATTTTCATTTCATTTGTTTTATTATACAAGCGAACAACTGTTTGGAGACATTGACAGACCGAAACTTTTCTTCATCATACAATATGTTTTAAAATGAATTCCATGCCAATTAGCAATCCTTAAGGTAGCGTGCAACAAGTGTCTCGTAGCAGCTGCCGAGTAACGTTATTACATAATATTTATGTTATTTAACACACTCAGATGTATTTAATATGATAAAAGAGTTTCATTACCGCACATACGCTTGACTGGAAGCAGAAGTGGAGACTGTGGCATAATAAAAGCTCTGCTGCTGTCGCCATGTGTTCAGCTTGGCCCTGCTCTGCTTCATACTACAGTACATAATCTCATCCATGAACATGATGGATTTCTGCCCGAGTCCTGTCCCGATTCTTTTCCTCCGGCTGTGAGGTGTTGGCTATAAAGATTCTGCGCTCAATCTCAGCGTCATCAAGCTAAGCCTTTGATTTGAATAGGCGACCTCTAGCAGTGAAAAACTACATGCCTTTAATTAGTCTTAACAAAACTGAAAATTATTAGGAAGACCTTTGCCTCAAAATAAATTCAATAATTTTAGTGATTATCATTTGCTAGAGGGATAGTTCACCCAAAAATGAATCATCAATTACTCACCCTCAAGTGGTTCCAAACCTGTATGAGTTTCTTTCTTCTGTTGAACTAAAAATAACAGACATTTAGAAGAATATGGGTAACCAAACAGTTGATGGCCCCATTGACTTCCATAGTATTTTTTTTTTAAACTTTTTTTCCTGCTGTGGAAGTCAATGGGACCTTAGGCATGTTTGGTTGCCCGTATTCTTCAAAATATCTTCTTTTGTGTTCAGCAAAAGTCATGACAGAATAAAATTTTGGGGTGAACTATCCCTTTAAATAAATAAACAAAATCATCAAATAATAGATACATTTGAAGTACTTTTTGAATGAACTTTGCGCTGCCGCCCGCGATCACGTCAAGGATCAGCCTGAGTTCCATATGCATCTTGAAAAGTAGATGTTTTGGAAAGTGCTGCGTCAAGTTTTTGTGACATCTAGTATATTTCTCCTTTTGTCTTCAGTAAAATTTCAGTTGTTTTAAGTGGCTGTACAGAATACTTGTAGTTTAATTTTGTCTAAGAAAGATAAATGTAAATTCAACCTCTTTTCAATTGATATCTATAGCATTGCACTGCTTTTTAAGCAGCGTTCCCCTCTGTCCTGTTCATCTGTCTGGTTTAACACTGAAAGTAGGACATTTGAATGTAAGACACTCGGTGGAGACTCACCTGTGCGCGGGGATCTTGTGATCTCCAGCTATCAAAAGTACATCACACAGCTGCTTGTGCTGAAGATAGGTCTCCATCTTCCGAAAGGTCTGTTCCGCATGATTTGTGGCCTGGAAAAATTCATCTGAGCAGTTGGAGCTCATCTTAGAGAAACTGTTCAAAGCCAACCTGTGGGAAAGAGGAAGACCAGTGTTGAGCTGAGACCGAGTGATGCGCGCTTCTGTCAGTTTTATATAACTATTTGATCTATGTAGGTGACAGGGAAAACTTAACTAACACCTGCACAAGCTGCTCCGTCCACCTGTGACTTCATCTTTCTTTTTTTCCCTCAATTGACCCGTCATTTCTGAGATTCCACAGTTACGCTGGCTGACAGGTTATGTTGGAGCAAATGTGTTTGGATTGTGGTAGGACATGTGCATTTCAGTGTTTATAGAACACTCATCCAACTCTTAAAGCTGTGTATTCAAAGGGATCAAAGATTTTTTATTTTATTTGTCATCATATACTTAACATTATACCGTTAGAAACCTGTATGACCTCCTTTCTTTGGTCCATACAAAACTAACAGTTGTTATTGACCCCATAAACTGTTCTTGCATGGACAAAAATATTCTTCTTTTGTGTTCCACATAAAGAAGAACAAATCTTTGGAATGACTGAGGGTGAGTAGACAATAACAAAAGTTTTAATTTTTGTGTGAACTGCATGTTCCTTTAACATATGAATTGTATGTGCACATCCTGAAATGTGTGTATGTATTATTTGGACATGCAGAGTCAATGGATTATTTGACTCCAGCCATCTCCCACGGCAGAGTTTCAGTTAGTGAGCCCATCACATACAGGCAAGGTTTTTGAATATAAATGTGAAATGTTATATTGGAAAAGCGGTTAGATTGAGCAAATTTAATAAGTATATGTCGTGAACAATTTTGTGCCATTTTTCACTCTTTCCTCTGCAGCATGACAGCGGGAGAATTACTTCGTAACACACATGCTTATGTCTTTTTTTAAAGAATGATAGCAATGCCCAATTTTACAGTTAAATCCGCTCTATCGCTGTTACCTTCTCAATTTCACGCTATTCTATGGCTTCATCAAATTTATGGCCTTTGCACCCACAAAAACAAGCTCTGCCGATGACTGTCGTCGTGTTGTTTGAGGCAGTTTTTGTATGCATGAATCATTCTCTGCAGAAGTAAAAACAATACACTTTTATTCTCCTCCCAATTGGACATTAGTGATTCTATGTGTATCTTCCTTCACACTTGTCAGAGCTCAAATTGAAACCATTAGAGCTAAACTCCGTAAATAAATGGATTGAAAGCCAGAGTTTTCCAAAGGCGCAGATTACCATTTGCACAAACTTTTCTGCTTTTATTTATTTATTCTTTTGGATGCGCAGGACTTTGCGGGGATCTGGTCTCTTCATAGAGCCTTGATGATGTAAATTCTGAGCTGCTCTCCCTGCAGACCGGTAGATTACAAGCCATTGTGCTGCATCTGAATAATCCCTCTGACTCACAGCAAACAATCTAAACCCTTTATTTTGCTGTCCTTCACGGAGCAAATCCGTGGCTGACATTTAACCAGTCCACAACACTGTTCAAAAAGTCTAGCTGCCGTGGGGACGCACAGTATATGCATTTTGATTACTTTTCTGTAATCGTATGCCATAAAAAAGGGCATTTTTTAAATCTCAGCAATTCCGGATTGCTTTGTATGATTGGTTATATTAGCCACATAATATTTGCATAACTAAAACAAAGCATAATCATTATGGTATTTTTAATAACTGCACATCCTATTGTCCATTTCATCTTTAACAAGAGTTGCAAAACCATAAAGTTTGGTATGAATATTAAGAACCTGATAAAACGTTATGATCTCGTAAAAGTTTTAATTACAGAGTATATCCCAGTGAAAGCTACGCTCGCTAGATCAATGGTTTTGTGAACTGTGACTCCGTCCTTAGAGGCGACACATAAAGCAGAATTTCACCCTTGCGTCCTTGACTTTGAAGGAAGACATGCTCCATCATGTGAGCTACTTTTTAAACATGCTGCTGTATAAATCACATTAACTCCAGATACACACTTCTACTCTCTCTCTTTATAGCAGAATACCTGTGATAAGTAGTCAGTTGGCCCATTTAAAAAGATGGAGCTGGCTTGACATGAGTTAGCTTGATGAGCAAGGTGACTCTCATACGGAATATATTATCTTTATCTCTCTGGTCAGCTGTCAGGGGTAGGCGATCTCACTGATATTTACAAGCGGAGGGGGGCTGACTTCTAAACATCAAAAATTGTCATGGGGTTTCTCTGATCTTATGCCACATGCAAAGCCAGGCTGACGGATCATACTGTTATTTCACATATAGGCTATTGTAGAGCATCCAAAAAAGTCGGTCCACTTGCAAAGCATGCAAATCTTGTATATTTGCATGCTTCGTTTTTATGTTTTAAGATAATGTTAACGTATGTAGTTGAACAGACCACTGGAGAAACAGTTTAAGTATTCAGATGAGATATTTCATTGTCTGTGCTCATGATGCATAAGACAATCAAGTGTTAAAGAAGACATTAAATTTGCATTACATTATGCCAACATGTTTTTATTCATTAAAAGGGACACATTCGCAGCTGCACGCATTTAAACATTTATAATAGCGTGTTTATATTGTGTGGACAGCAAAGGCTATCGGTCCCAGACTCCTTCTGGTCGTTATAGGGTTGTTTTTTATGCTAAATAGATGAGTAATTTATCTCCATGACATTATGACTACTTTTTGGCACAGAGCTGGGTGTACTGAATAAGAAATAAGCCAACATAAGAGGGGCTGTAAAACCTAGATGCATTACTTTTGCTCAAAGGAATGCTGAGAGGACTTTTATGTCTACCAATATCGGAGAACCAAATTGCTTCTGTATCACTTTCTGAAAGGTTGTAAATTTACTGAAAATGTTTTCTTTCTGCTTGTGAAATTGGCTTTTTATATAAAGGCTCTTTAAGAGCCACAATGCACCTGAAACATGATGTATAGCGAACAAAGGCACATTTTTGTAACCCCTGAATAATATCTGAGATTCATATATGTGCTAATATTACATTTGAATTGCTTTTGATAGGTTTCATCCTTTTAATATGTTTCTCTTTTAATGTTTTTGTTGTTGAGAGTATAGTTTTCGAGTACTACTTCTGGCTGTAACATTTCATATCATTATGCTTTATGGGCAGGGAGAATAAATAGCTCATAGTTCAACTGCTATATGACATATTTCATATTATATACTCAGAGTGCATTTATAGGAATCTATTTGTTGTGTTATGTGGTGTATTACATAACCCCTCATATCTCCATATAAGTACAGAATCTGAGCCGTTATTGAACTTGAACTGTATCACTCCATTCAACCAGATCAATAGCAAGTGGGAAGTTGTTACAGTTACCTGAGCGTTTTTTTGACAAGTGCCTGCCAACAGGCTCTTCAAACGCTATTTCAAGAGCCTAACACAGAGTGGAGCACCACAAAGTGCTTAAACAGATTTTACATCATTCCCTTCTAACAAAAACAGATGCTTATCATCAGTAGTATTATATGCTTTGAATATTTTAATCTTTAAAACCTGCTATTTGTTAAAGTGCACTAGCTCTGCATACTGATAAGTGTTTTTTTCCGATACTCTCAACCAATTTTGCTCAAAAATATTTATACTCATGCTTTCACGATTTTTAATGGTGCAACTCAAGTTGTCAGTCAAATGAGAATTATGCTAGGAGGCAGGTATGAAGGATTTTTCAAGGATGTTATAATAAAATATGTGTCAGCATCTCTGCCCACGTGTGTTCTGCGCATGTTTTTGTTTGACCTTTCAAGAAATAGCTGCTAGCTGGTTGCAAACATCCTGAAGCAGCCCTTAGCGATTTTAAGCGGCACGATCTTATTCCTCATAGAAGAGCATGTCTGTCTCTTTCCTGGTTTCTGAAGCATGCTTTGTTATTCAGTGATCCACAGTGCACACATTATGTTGAAGCTGCACAACAGTGCTTTCCTGCTTAAAACAGAATATCTGAACCAGTTCTGTGTGTCGGAGGGCTTTTCATCCATATTGCAAAATGTCCTTCCCTTTTCCAAAATGTCATTGCATGATTTTGTCAATGTAAACAATGTATTATAATTCAGCTTCTGGATCTAATCTAATTCCTGTCTGTGTTTAAAATACTACAAGTATAAACAGCACCATCAGACGCAGAGACAAAATACTGAGTTCAAAAAGTCTTAAGCCTACGATGCTTAAAAAAATACCAGGCCAATGTTTGTAAGGTTCTTTATTTTTTGCCTGGCATATCTTTTAAAGCACCTGGCATATCTATAATTCTTCAGTTCATAGAATACTTATAATATGCCATGTGTGTCTTACAGACAATTCCATAACAATAAACTAAAAAAGATGAATGAACCTCACTTCTAAAAGAGGATTACAGCTATCTGTGCTCGCTCAAAGCCGTGAGTAGAAATCATCTTTATCACCCAGACAGCTTAACTGGGGCTTCATTCCTCCAGCATTTTCACACCACACTGTCCTTTAAGTCTGATGTAGTGAGTACATAGGGCTCAACCTCATTTTCAAGATTGATCTGTTTTCATGTAAGCCTCAGGATTTGTGCTGAAGGAACTATTTTCTTTTAATTGCTCAATTCCAGCAATCAAAGAGCATGTCTGTTTAAAAGAAAAATATCTAGCCATCAGCATTCAGAAAGTGCTCCAAATCATTTGTCCATTTGTCAGAATGGGTTGTGTATGAGTAAATAATTGCCTTAAATAATACAACTGTAAGGGATTTTCCATGTCAGAAAGCTACTGCGAACTCGGAGGACACAGAATGAGCAACTGCTGGAAATCTTAGTGAACTGTGATAGCACACAATCTTAGTTTACATGAAGCACTTTAAACTAAATCACAACCTACAAAACTTGCGAAGTATGTTGTTCAATCGATTTGTCCTACCTTGTCAGATCTTGCTACCTCCCATTAAAACAGTAGGTAGTAGAATTCGACAGCGAAAAATGCTACCTATCAGATTGTGCTGTGGTTTGAGGCTTTATTAACATCCATACGCACATCTGCCCTATATTTTTCCTCAATTTTTTTTTTTAATATTAATTCTACGTGGCATTGATTCAACAAGGTGCTGAAAACATTTTTTAGAAATGTTGGCCCATATTGATAGGATAGCATCTTGCAGTTGATGGAGATTTGTGGGATGCATATCCAGGGCACGAAGCTCCCGTTCCACCACATCCCAAAGATGCTCTATCTGGTGACTGTGGGGGCCATTTTAGTACAGTGAACTCATTGTCATGTTCAAGAAACCAATTTGAAATTATTCAAGCTTTGTGACAGGGTGCATTATCCAGCTGGAAGTAGCCATCAGAGGATGGGTACATGGTGGTCATAAAGGGATGGACATGGTCATAAACAATGCTCAGGTAGGCCGTGGCATTTAAACGATGCCCAATTGGCACTAAGAAGCCCAAAGTGTTTCAAGAAAACATCAGCCACACCATTACACCACCACCACCAGCCTGCACAGTGGTAACAAGGCATGATGGATCCATGTTTTCATTCTGTTTACGCCAAATTGAGCAACAGAAATTGAGACTCATCAGACTGGAGGCAACATTTTTCCAGTCTTCAACTGTTCAATGTTGGTAAGCTCGTGCAAATTGTAGCCTCTTTTTCCTATTTTTAGTGGAAATGAGTGGTACCCAGTGGGGTCTTCTGCTGTTGTAGCCCATCCGCCTCAAGCTTGTGCGTGTTGTGGCTTCACAAATGCTTTGCTGCATAGCTCGGTTGTAACGAGTGGTTATTTCAGTCAAAGTTGCTCTTCTATCAGCTTGAATCAGTCGGCCCATTCTCCTCTGGCCTCTAGCATCAACAAGGCATTTTCTCCCACAGGACTGCCACATACTGGATGTTTTCCCTTTTCACACCATTCTTTGTAAACCTTAGAAATGGTTGTCCAGATTGTGAAATACTCAGACCGGCCCGTCTGGCACCAACAACCATGCCATGCTCAAAATTGCTTAAATCACCTTTCTTTCCCATTCTGACATTCAGTTTGGAGTTCAGGAGATTGTCTTGACTAGGACCACACCCCTAAATGCATTGAAGCAATGATTGGTTGATTAGATCATTTGCGTCAATGAGAAATTGATCAGGTGTTCCTAATAATCCTTTAGGTGAGTGTGTGTGCGTGTGCGTGTGCGTGTGTGTGTGTGTGTGTGTGTATATACAGTCCCTGACAAAAGTCTTGTCGCTTTCTAGAAAAGTTCTATCTATTTTCTAGAAATACCTGATATTAACCTGACATTTAATTCATTCATTGTTGTTGGAAATAGCTCATATGAAAAGCTAAAACCCTCCCAAATGATGTTAAATGTACTGAAATACGGCACTTTAGGTCAATTTGTACACAAGCGACAAGACTTTTGTCAGGGACTGTATATATATTCACAGTAAGGCCTGGTAGGACAATCTGACACCTGCATGATGAAACAACATGGATGAAATGTTAGGACACCTGCACAAGCATGTGAGTCAAACAGACGGAGTGTATAGAGAGCAACAGTCTGGTTCTAGATGTAAAAGCTCCATTCCTCCATAGGGAAATAGTTTTTAACAATAACTTATAAACCTTTAAAGACTTATGAGCTTATGAGGTTGTTAATTGATAGTATTTGCTTCTGTTGAAGCTGTCAGCCTACATTTTTTTTCAATTTAGTCTTAAAATAATTTCACTTTAGTAGTGTGGTTAAGAAATATATTCACCATGATATAGAAAATTCCAGCATATATAATCAACATTTTTAAATACATAGTGTTATATTTCTTCATTGTTTTTGATTTGTTGATGCTGTTTGCATTGCTTCATGGGATTGAGTCTGGGATTGAGCTTTGCTTGGTTAATGGATTATAACGTGTTAACTAAGACTATTTTGAAATCCCTATGAGAGAAACCAACTACACTGCACTGTAAAAAATAAAAATAAAAAAAATAATAATGTCTTCAATTGAAAAAATTTCATTTGGGCAAATTGAATTTCTGTGAATTGATATGATTTAATTCACATAAATTAAATTTGGCCAACTGAAAAAAATTAGATGTGATCAGTCACTAGAAAATTTTCAATTGGAATTAAGTTAGCAAGTTAGCAGTTGCTGTCAGTTAGCACTTTTAGCTTTTTAGCACTCAGTTAACACTTTAGCATTTCCTGAAGTCAATGGGAATTTTTTTGTATTTTTTTTTTAAATGCTTCTAATAAAATAACAAGCTACATCAGTAACACCCACCTTTGAAGCTTTTACTTGTCTTCTAAAAGTGGTTGCTAACAAGTGACTAAATTGGTTTCACTGTCTTTTTGTCCTTATAATCACCCTCTTGAAATATAATAACTTCAACTTTCAGGGGAAATGATTTTAAACAAAGACTGAAAGACTTGTCAGAAACTTAGTGATTAACTTAGTGACTGTGGTGTAGTTGGTTTATTTAGCTTTTAACTTCTGTCGATTGTATTTGCAAAATCGTAAATGTAAATGTTGTGTTAATTTGTAAAGTTTGAAAAAGTGGCAAGAATCATAGGATTTTGTTGGTCACAGTCAGAGTTTATTTTCTGCTATAATCCAAAAGCAATGGAATAATCCTATTGGGTTTTTGTCGGGGGAACCAGGGTGATCCTAACTTTCAGGATGGCCAAAATGTCATCCCTGGACCCCTGTATTACAATGAGTGTGCATTAATTCTGACTTAAATTAGTTTTTCCCCATCTACTACAACACAAACTACAGTGTAAAACATGGTGTGTACACATAAATATTGTATAGTGTATATAATTTAAAGACAAATTTAATTTGTTCTGTAAACCACTGATTAATAAATGTGTTTTGTTTTGTTTTTTCCATGGTGAAAGCATACAAAACTTCAAACTTCTGTGATGCATATCAGACCATCATTTTGGTACTCTAATTCTGAGAAATTAACTGTTCTTTCACATTGGTCCACAATGAAAATAATTTCACTAGATTAAATGAAAGAAATAGAAACGCCTATAGCTGATTTTTCAAGCTATCTATTTTTAAGTAGCCTTGCAATAAATTAAATAATTTTAGCAAAATGTCTCCTTAAAAGTCAAGTCACCTTTATTTATATAGCGCTTTTTACAAGTCAAATTGTTTCAACGCAGCTTCACAGTGTTAACAGGAAAATAATGCAGCTCTGGAGAAAACGATGTTATTCAGATAATTTCAATTATCATATAGTCTCAATGGGGGCATATCTGTAATATAGTTGAAATTTTAGTGTACCCAGCTGAGCAAGACAAAAGCCGAAGGCAAGAGGTTACTGTGGCAAGGAACCAAAACTCCCTCAGGGCCAGAATGGAGAAAAAAACCTTGGGAGAAACCAGGCTCAGTCGGCGACGAACCCGACGAACACACAGTGTATGATTATGGTTCTGGAAACTTTAAGGGTCAGAAGTCATATTAGATAAATAAATATAAAATTAATAGAAAGATTGCAGTCGTCACACCGGAGACATATTTATTGAGTATTATAAAGTGATACCTGACGGTGTATTTTTGCTATGAAACCCAGCTTACCTTTATTTCGACTACGTTAGGCACCTAAAATAATAAAATAAATATTATAAGAGGCAGAAAGAGTGTATGGGCTTCTTATAATTTTGTTGCAATGATGTAATGACTTAATCTACATTTGCTGTTACAAACCATCCAAACCTCTTTAAAAAGAAAGTTGTGTAGGCCAATAGAACAGTTATGGCCCTTTGTGACTGCGAACACATAAAATTGCTGCTGCTGTAGCAATCAAAATAACTTATTCCCTCAACAGGCCTACCTACAGTATATATAAATTCCACTTGTCAAAAAGTCTAGTCCTTTTGACTTTCAGTCCTGACTGAACAGATCAAATGTGTGGCTGGTTTCTTTTTTCTAATCGCAAGGTCTTTTGAAGCATGAAAAATAGATTATTTTTTTGTTGTGGGTTTGAATAAGGGAGTAATGCCAAGAGGAGCAGTTTTTATTATTAATACCAATTAATATTCCCGCGCCCATTCAGTGTCAACACAGTGTCAAATGATGATGCATTGCATTTTAGGATCAAGGTTAATTGCCAGGAATTGGTTTTTAATAATCTGCACTCTGTGAACAACTTCTGTGAATGCATTATTAATGAGACAACAACAAAAACATTATGAGTAGCAATACAGGTCACAGATCTTCAAGGCCTTTAATTAGATTGTATGGAATATAAACATACCTCTTGCGGAAACGGCGGAGGCAAAATTACCTAGTGTACCATTATGTCTTAATATCCAGTGCTATAACACTCGCCATGTGGTAGTTAAAGCTTAGTGAAGTGCATTGAAGTCATTTTACTTTAATTTATTGTTTTATGTATTGCCCTTTGTAGAGATGAAATGAGTTATTCACAAAACACGATACTCACAGACATGTTTGCAATTCGCTTGTCTTTCATGCCATTTTATCTGCACTTTAAAAAAAAAAAAAGATAAAGTCACTGAGGATATCTGTAAACATAACCACGCACAGTTCTTCAGAGGCCGAGCAGGTGTGAAGATGAAAGCATGTTTTTTTGTTTTTTTTTTTCAAATAGAACCTCCAGGTCAGAGCTCTTATCATACGTATTGCATTTGTTGTTGTTTTTTCAGACTATATTGTCCCTACAGTGGTCAGTGTCTCATCATAATAGCAAGCCAAATAGTGCTTACTGCAAGGGTTATAATAGCTGTGCAGAACATGTCCGAATTCCAGTGATACACCAGTGCTACGTATTTAGCCTTAAAGGAAAAGCTGTGGATCAGCACCCAGGAAAGCCTTACGCCATTAGGAATCCTCTGACAGAGGGGCTTTACATCGCTTTGTACATTATTTAAAGAAGACATTTTGAAAGCGCTGGTTAAAATATACACTATGCATAAATCCGTTGTGTTTCCCTCGTCATATTCAGTAAGAAAAATGAAGCCAGATGTTTGCTAAGTATGCATTTTATTCTGATATCCATTCTCAGCAAATGCAAATTATGAACATCTACAAATTATGCTGAGGCTAATAGACATGTTGAAAAGCTGAATGATAATTTGATTGAATATGGAACACTCAGCAGTGTTAGGATAATTTATTGCCTGTCTTTAATGTATTGACTCAAAATGACAACAAATCCTGAATTATCAATAATTATGCTAATAGCTGCGTTTTGCAAGACAAACAACATTCCGCTGCAGAAATAAGGGCGTGAGTGTGTTAGTAGGTGGTACTTTTACAAATATAGTGTGTTTTTAAATATACTACACAAATATTTACATTGTATATGCATTATAGTGACGCCTGTAATAGCTTGTGTAAGCATTATTAGATGAACTGCAAGACAGATGGTGTTTTGTTTATATATTCATGTAAATGGGATATGAAACTAATTATAAAGGCTATTGATCTTTGCACCCAATCGGAATAACAGTCTGCTGCCATCGCTATACACAGATTAATGCATTAGCTGAAAATTTGATTTTCTCAATGTTCTTTTTTTTCCCTGCTGTCCTTTATTAAAATTTGTATGTAAGCCTGTGTGAAGTTTTTTTTTCCAAGGCTGTTGTGTTATGCTTTCTTCTGAACACATAAAAACTTAATTCACTGATTAATTAATAAAATCCCTGCCAAAAAAATCAAGTCTTGATTTATAAAGATTGTAAAGCTTTTGAAAAGCCAATTTAAATACATTTGTTAGAAATAGTGTTCAATAGTTATTTGCTCCATCTGTTTAAAATTCAGCGACTGTTTAATACTTTAAAACAACTAGCACCCCCCAACACACACGTTGGTCTATGTGGTTTACAGGGACTCTCCATAGGCGTAATGGTTTTTATACCGTACAAACCGTATTTTCTATCCCCTTACACTGCCCCTGCCCCTAAACTTACCCATCACAGGAAACATCCAGCATTTTTACTTTCTCAGAAAAACATCCTTTAGTATGTTTTTAAAGCTATTTGAAATATGAGGACATTTGAAATGTCCTCATAAACCACATTTATAGTGTAATACCAGTGTAATACCCATGTAGTTATACAAATTTGTGTCCTCATAAACCCCATAAACAGGCTCACACACACACACACACACACACACACACACACACACACACACACACACACACATACACCTACCCCAACAGTATATTTCCATTCATCTACCTGGACAATGCCTCTTGACTTGTCAATGCTTTATGAAGGTACTATAAATCACTCCCCGAAATGAAGCTCTACTCATCCTAGGACAAGATGGTGTCATTATTTTTCAAGGCAATTGAGAGGAAATTGAGATATCATTCAATGTAACAGCTGCTGACTCACGTCTCTGCTGTTTCCTTATTAAAGGGTCAGGGCCAAAATGCATTTCATAGACAGCATTTCATCAAAAGAAGGGGGTCTTTTTTTGTTGTTGTTGTTGTTGTTTTTTTACGAGGACTGCACAACTACCAATGCACGAAATGCTTTTTTGTACAATTTCAGCATTTGAGAGCCTAAAAGTTTTCAAATGCTATGTAATCCAGGTGATCATAGAACTGTGTGTGATTATTTGTTTTTATGATAGACATACTATCATTATTATTGTATGCACTATTTAATGACAGATTAATGGACTATAAGATTTTTTTTGTCTAAATGTATTAAAATCAAGTATATATATATATATATATATATATATATATATATATATATATATATATATATATATATATATATATATATATATATATATATATATATATATATATATTATTTTATTTTATTTTTTTGTTTTTGTTTTGTTTGTTTTTAATCCACTGAGGCCCTAAGAAAAAAATATGAGATGGGAAGAAAAATTTGGCAATTCTTTTGCATTCCCTCTCAAGTGTTTTGCGTTACCCCGAGAAAGTTTGGATTCGCTCAAAAACCTTTGCCTTCCCTCGCAAAACTTTTTTGTTCTTTGTGATTCAATGCAATGTTTCTCAGGGGAACGCAAAACCTTTGCAAGAGAACGCAAGAGCATTGCCGAATAATTTTCCTCCCATCTCATTTTTTATTTCTTCACCATGTCCCTTTAGGGGCTCCGTATGTTTCCACTATGACATAAAAAAAAGGTAATTGCGTCTTTTTAATCTGAGAATTCTACAGAGTGCCTAAAGGGACACAGTGATGGGGGGAAAATATGAGATCGGAGGAAAATTTTTATGTCAAAACATTTTGCTTTTTTTTGCGAATGTTTCACGTTTCCCCCCGAGAAACTTTGCGTTTGCTTGCAAAATGTTTGCTTTCCCCTGAGAAACTTTTTATTCGCTCGCAAACCTTTTTGGATTGCGAGGAAATTTTCTCAGAGGAATGCAAATGTTTCTGCGAGGGAAACGCAACGTTTCTGAGAGCGAATGTTTCTCAGGGGCAAACAGTTTCTCAGAAGAACACAAAATGCATTGGGAAAAAAAATCCATCACCATTTCCCTTTAGGGGCTTTTTTCTCCCAATTGCGAGTTTATATCTTACAAATTCTGAGGGAGAAAAGTCAGAACTGCAAGAAATTAAGTGTGAGATATGACCCCTTAAATGCAAGAAAAAAGTACAAATTGTAGCAGACAAAACTCCACAAAAAATTCAGCAAAATGACTTTCAGCTAGTCATTACAATGAGCTACAGCAATACTCCTTTTGAACTCCTCTCATTAAAGTTTATTAAATAATTGCAGTGCATTCAAGACAGTGCATTCTTACTACTGAGTGGACATCAACATTTTATCAAACATGCTATCAGGCCTGTCATGATACATGTGGCCATATGCTAGAGACAGAAAATTAGTATTAGTACAGTTACCAAAAGATGATTCTCAACTGCGATTTCATGGGAATTCTTTAAATGAAATTGTATAGTGTGCGCATAACAGGTTTGTAGTTAAACATGCCTTGACCCTTTGCAAGCCAGCATGCTGTCAGCTTGTTAGATTGGTTAAAGAAATGATCACAGATATGGTCCTAAGCCCTTTACGCATGCAGGGGTATGTAGGACACCAAACATTCCTCTCCGCTTTTTGAAAAGATATTTCTGTTTCGCAGAAATATGAATTTATTCTAAATGAGTGTCTGTCATAGTAAATAGGTCTAGCTTAAAAGCTTATCTATGTTTTTATTCTACGTGTTCGATTTAGTGAAAGAATGGTGTGAGTGAATGTTGAATGAGTTTTTGTTGAATTTAACACATTAATGTTCTTTTCTAAACTTATTTATAGAGACATTTCGGTTATATTTAGTTTTAAAAGAATATAATTTGAACAGATTTCCCTCATTTCTGCTTGGGATAGCAGTCTGCCCTCCACTAACATGATTTTACCGGTTCAGTTCATCATTACAAAATCACCATGACCTCTGTAATTTCACTATATATTATATGTGCCTTCATCTTGCTTTCTGTTTCAACAGATAATACTAAAATGATAGATATTTCATCAATCGCTCTGAATTATTTAAGGTGAGCAGGTCTGCAGCCTCGATATTACAGAAGATCGACAGAAACATTCTAAGTATTCAGCAGTTTTCATCAATTCCCATAGTGGTACAGCTTCTAGGCTGAATCCAGATTAATTTCTTCCCTAAAATATTTTATTCATTACTGCCTTGGCTGCCTCACAAGATTTTGACGTTCCACCGTTTTGACGTTTCACTGGTAATGGAATCTATGAGTGTTATATCATATGAATATAGCTTACATTTTATAGCTTACACTATTAGGCATGACATGTTTGAATATATTTAAAAGTTAACATAATTTTGCATTTGTTTTGAGATATTGCATGTCAACACAGACGCTTTCTTGGCCTTTTCATCATTTTTATTAGCTGTGCCAGTGTGGAGAGGACAGCAAATGGAAGTGGGAATGGAAAACTAAGCCGGAAACCGAACTGTTCCGCCGTGAGTATGAAAAATGTCTATGTTTAAATGATTTTCATAGCAAACTATGAGACCAAAAGACAAATAATGAGTACTCATTTTACATATTCTCTCTGATTTATGATTGCACTCAATGCATTACAACCCCCTGTTCAGTTAGCTAGAGCTCCCTTACTGATGAACCTCATACAGGGCAATGAAATCCATAACCAAAGAATAGGTGTTTTTTTTTTTTTTTTTTTTTTTTTTTTTTTGCCTTTTGGGTAAAAATTTGCAAATGAGAACTTAGTATGATCTCACTATTAACTCACACAGAAATGCACAATACAATCCGGAGTCTAGAGGCATATTAAAGGCTTCATTTCCATAACATTGTGCCTGTAAGGCAAATGTATGCTTTATTTACGCATACTAAATGAAAAGTGATAAAAGGACGGGGAAGAAAAACACAGAATAACAAACAAATGTAACAGCAGATGTATCATTGCATACCTAGAGGCTCTGAGGTATGATAATTTAAAGAACATGATGGGGAAGCCTTAAGAGATCAAATCTCTTTTGTTTGATCTAATTCTCTGATTAAATATTCATTACACAATGCACAATAGCCTCTCTGTGGTGCTCATGAAAACATAGCAGTTCATTTTCAGGGGGTAAAAATAATTTTCTTGTAAGATTACATTTGCAATTTGTATGCATGTTGCAGCTAATGTCATTTCGGTATGAAAATTGTTTTTTTTATGTGGTAGAAGAAGAATGAATATCATGGAATATGTACTCATGTAGTCATGGTACTTATGTTCACAAGACCGTATCAATCAGTGGAGAAGGCTAACACTAAGAAAGCTTTCAGACCGGCAAAGTAATTAACATAAGCTTTTAAAGGGTCAAAACTTGTTCATGTCTTGCGTATATAAGCAATGCGGATAAGACTGGCGTGAAGATGGCTCAATAAGGAATAATCCAGCCAGATTTACTCGTTTTATTTATTGTCTTTGACCTAAATTGGTTGTATTACTATACTGTTAAAAGATAAAAGGTTAGAGCCACATGCTAAAATATTGATATTGTTGTAAACATCTATGAGATATGTATATAGCAGGAGAGCATTGGTGGGTGCCAACCCATGGCCATCTATGTTAATACAGTAATTCATTAAAAAAGAAAAAAAGAAAATTGTTAATGCCCTCTGAGCCGTGTAAAAAGCATGTATTGTTGAATTTACCATCAGTCTAGCACCAGCTATGACTGCAGGCAATGCTCCTTATCAGAACAATAAAGACAGAATGAATAAAAATCCCTATACTGCTACTAAGTTAAGGGGAAAATACAGAACATAGTGTGTTAGTCTATATTTATCCATATATTGCATACAACAATTTGGGGAATTTTATTGTGATGACATGTCTTGCAAGATACTGAAAAACTCTGTTAACAATGACAAAATGTAGTTTTCTGATGTAGTTTTGTAATGTGTTTATATTTTCACTGGGATGCATTTCTCATCTAGTACTGATATATGTTCAGCACATCATGATATCGATTTGATTACATACTGTATTTAAATCCTTAATCATAAATGTAATGAACATTTTTTCACAAACACTTGATAAACAGTTACAGTCTTATGTGTGTATGTATAAGCTAGGACTTTGTTGATTGTGTGTAAAATGCGATGCACTTCTTTGGAAACGAGTGTGTTTTTGTTTTTTATCTCTCATGACATCATCTTTTAGCCTGGGTCAGTTTCTTCTCTTCCTCATGTGAGAAAATGTTTACTTCCTGCCTTACTCGGCCTACGGTGACATTATACTAGACAGAGCTACTCTGTGGAAAAAAAACAAGATCTTTCTCTTGTAAAGATCCAGCACTTAATATGTGAATTGAAAGCATCTGTGGAAGCAGGCCTTTATAATCTCATAAATTTTGATAGATCGGAGCTCGCAAATGAAATGTTCTCTTTCTCTGAACTGATGTGTAAATATCATCCCCGCTAAAGATAATTCATCCTGTTGCCCTTCCCAAATTTATAGCCCTTGCGCCAATGGCCTCTGATGTAATGGTATCCTCTCTGTAACATTTATAAGTCAGAGGATGCGTGCATTAACATGCCGTGAAATATTCCTGCTGCAGGTTATGAAAATGCAGTCTGCTAAAATGAAGAGCGAACCACCTCGCGGCTTACAGAATGTGTTATACTGCCAGCTATATCCAGACGCCTCTATGTTTTCCTCTGTGTTTTGTGAGATGTCTGCTTGATGAATAATTTATCCATGGATATTTCAGAGCTCTGCTTCTACAACCCGTATGCCATGTGAATGAACTATTCCCAGGTGAGCTGTGGTGGCAGCTGCAATGGTGGAGTTGATTGAAAAATTATATTCTCCGAAGACCAAACCAGCGTGTAAGTACTGGCAACACGGCGCATGGAAATAAAACAAACTGTCATTTCTGAGCGAATTTCACTGGCGTAATGAGCTCAAATAAAGTGACAGTTAAATACTGTACTTGTACTCAATCCTGACGCTCCCTAGGGCTTACCATAAATCCACTCTGTGCCAAAATAACACCTTGCTCATCTCTTGGCACCGTACTGTCTGTTTTCATTACTGCGTGAAGGGCAAAAATAGGATTTTCCTCTAAAATCCGCATGTATTATATGCCTACAGGCAAAACTTATGTGTTAGCTGACAGCAGCAGGCACCATTTCACACATCTGGTTTTACGGTTCTATTTCTGCACTGAGCTTTTTTTTGTTTGTTTGTTTTTCTTTTTTTACCTGTCTGTGGCTTCCTCTTCAGAGGGATCCTCCGGATTGCTCTTCACATCCTCATGGCTGCTCTTCGCCTCCTCTTTCCTGGCACTGCAAGGTGAGTTGCTCTTGGGAAGCTCCTCGCTAGCTTGGAGGTGCTGGATGATGTTCTGCTGGTGCCACGATTGATTGCCCGGCCTGACATAAACAGGCGTGGGTCCAGGGTTCGGAGCCAGAATGCTGTGCACGGGGCTGTTGCTCTTGCGGAGTCCTCCTCTGTCCCGGGAGTGACTTTTCAGGCGCACCGGTGTTCCCCGGTGGTCGAAACCTTCCTGTTGGATATAGCCCCCATTCCCAGCTGATGTTTGTGTGCTGTGGCTGAACCAGCGCCAGCGGAGCCTGAGGATCTGCTTCACGTCAAACTCCTTTTTTCCAGACACAGACATCCTATTTGCCCTCGATGCGATGCCAGTTGCACATGGAATCCGAGGAATAACGAGGCAGAACGTCTGAGTCTCGACTTCAGCTTCACCTCTTTTGTCTTTGTTGCCGGTTTTGGCCAATAAAGGGACGATGTCTGCAGCTTCTGCCTTGTGTCTTATTTCCCCTCTTCTCCAACTCTGTCTGCTCCTTGTCCGTAGTTATAGCACACACATGATATCCTCTGCCTGTTCCACCCTCCTCCCTTCCCTTTGTCGTTCTGTGTCTCTCTGCACATACGACACACACACACACAACACACACACACAAACATGAGGAACGCTTACAGCAACCTGCACCGATTCCAGCAGCAAATAACGAACAGCTCTTACCCGAGAAGCGGAGGTGCCAAACTGACAGGACGCAGAGGTCAAATCTTAGTGGGGGGAATCTTGTAGCACGGGAAGGAAAGCCAAAACCAGCACCATCTCCTTCCACGAGCAGCATCCTCTGTGCTCGCACTCACTCTCTGCCCCTTTCCTTTATGCGTGCACACATGCTCTTTCCCTCGCTCCAGCTCTCTCTCGCTCACGCATGCACATAGACATGTCTCCCCACACTGTCCCCCCCATCTGACGGGATCCCGAGGGAGAGAGTCTCAGCCTCTCAACGAAGGAGGAAACCATGCAGAAAAATTATGCTCTCACTGTCTTTCTCAAGCCATAGTGACAGATAAACACCAAAGAGTATCACTGTTTTGACTTCTTCGTTGCAGCACCAGTCCGTGCCTCATCACTAGTTAATGTTCAGGAAATGTCTACAGTATGTGGCTGTGTAAGGCTGTTGAATGCTGTATATTAAGAAATATGCGTCGTTTAAGCAGGGCTATGCACATTTATAGCATATTTCATACACAATGGTAATTCAAAGTGCTTTATGTAGAAGGAATTAAAATAATCAAAAGAAATACAAATAACTTTAAAAATATACATATATATATAAATATATTAAAACGGTACCATTTGGAACCTTCGCAATTTGAACACAATAACTTAACCAATGTACAAGAAAAATATATGAAAGGTTTTAATTTGCTTACTCTTTTGCTTGGGGTTTGGCAATGGTACCAACTGATTATTTCTGATTTAAGTGATTGCTATTTTTGAATCCAACACTGAAAAAAAGACAAAACTAAAACCCTTTGTCCTTATTGAAATGCATATAAAGCTAAGCAAATTTATCACAATCCACATGGAGATGCGATAACCTCAGCTGTAGAAAATGAATTACTGTTGTTTATCTGGTCCCATATGGAAAAGTGGATGTAAATGCACTGCAGAGTGTGTCTCTGTATTGCTCATTGACTCTATTTGTATCCAAAGATTTGCTGGTCTTATACTGCAGATACAGTCAATGATTTATTCATGTGCAGTGCCTTCAGTTCACTGTTCTTTTGTTATGCTCAAAATATGGACACCGTCATTCTTTATGGTATCCATTACGGTAAGGAGGTTCCCTTTGCTAACAGTATTAACAGACACAACTTTTACATTTTTAAATTAGAATAAGATCTTTTTTTTTTTCATTGTTAACTTATCTAATTTACCATAGTTAACTAATGTTCACAAATAGAACCCTTACTGTAAAGTGTTAACTTTTAGTTTTTAATTTAGATTGTTTCAGAGCTTTGTTCTACAGTTGATAAACTGTATTACTGTAATTATTTCAGTAAAAGGGGTCATTTGATACATACATCTTGCATTGTTTGCTATTTAATATACTAACTGAAAACACACATTTTCTCATTACATATTACAATCTTGCCTTTTGAAAAAAAGTGCGCTGAAAACATATATAATGTAGAATATAACTTTAATTAGATAATAAGATAAGGTTTTGATCAAATCTTCTGATCTGTGCAATGCACATAATACTACAACAAATTGTAAAATTAAGCCATCGCTAGTTGTTCTGAATCTAAACTTTTTTTTCTTTTTGAGATTTCTGTGATCCAGATGTTCTCACCCCAGCTGTGTGAGACTGTTTAATTACCAATTTCTGTACCTTGATGCATTATGTAAGGAGTGAACAGCAGGGGGTGGAGGGCATGTAGGATGGATAAATTTGCTTTGGATGTGCAAACTAATCTTATTTGAAGCTATCATTTAATGATGTCTGGGTGAATAAAGTTAACCTATACAGTTAATCCATGATGTCGTTCTGAAGCCTTTTTTGTTTTTTTATATTTCATTTAAATATTACATATACTTCATAAAAGGCAACTCTACCTTAATATGACCATGAAACAACAGGCACAGTAGATGAATAGAAATCAGTTTTATTAATATTTAATACTAATAAGATAAATGCACATCATCTTGGGAAATTAGAATTTAACACGTCGGCAATGCAAGATATAGTCCATCACTTAAAAATTGTCGGTTCTTAAAGAGCCCTATAGTGTCCTAAGTTCATAAAAATAATATACATCCTTGAAAATGTGGGTTGACAAAGAAAGATATTGCGGATTATTTTGTTTGAGAATTTCACCATAAATTGTATATTTGGTCTAGGGTCAGTGTAAAATGCACCAGTATGAACTGAAATAAATGCAGTCTAACCTTTTGTTCCGAGGAGTCAAGGACACCATCTGTCTGCATCTTCTTTGATACAAGAGACATCAGCCTAGTCTGCACGTTGTATTATCCACAAACATGTGTCTTACCAGATAAAGAGAGTTAGTTGATTATTTCTACCTGCATCCCTCAATTCTATAAGCAAGAGGGACATTTGAGTTTGAACAACACTCCAAACCCCTTGACCAAGTAGACATTTTGCACTGTTAATAGTTTTATTTTTTTTGTTTTTAACTATCATTTTCATCTATTATTATTTAATTATTATTATTTATTAATATAGTCAAACCGGTCTTCTTCTCAAGGCTTTCACTTATAAAAAAGGTGTCTAAGCGAGAATATACCAAGCACTCAAATAGGAAACCAGTTTTATTCTATTAAATTTAGTAAGATACGGTCTCTTAAATTATGACCCATCCGGAGTAACCGTGTACACACACACACACACACACACACACACACACACACAAAGGGAATTTGAAAATCAACCCAATGCATCAAACAACCTTAAAAAAAACCTGTTCAAAGATGAAAGAAATCCACTATAATCCACACATTTTCATGTATAATGTCAGCATTGCATAGTAAAAGACAATCATCGGTCTTACCTTTCAAACAAAATAAGAAAAAGAAGCGTTTCTGCCTGTATTCCTCTCAGCTTAAGTTGCTTGTCATAGATACCAAGTTAACAAAAGAATGCATGCCGTTCTCTTTTCTCACCCCAGTCCTGCTATCTAATATTTGCATACAAAACAAACCACACTTTCCTCCCTCAAAGGAATTTCCTGATCATTTCCTTCCTTAGTACTGATTTGAAGAACCAGGACAGGAAAGCCCATTTCCTGTTTTCTTGGTGTTGGCTTTTGTCAAAGTAGTCATATAGAAATACGGAGAATAACGGAGTTGAACGAATACAATCTTATTGTCAGGCATTCTGCATTCTATATTATTGTTATACAAGTGAATTTTCCAACAAAACAGTTATGTTACATTATCAATAGGATTTGAATGAAAAGAGTAACACTCAAGCATGTATTGATAGTTGATCACTTTATTTAAATTTTTTGCAACTCATACAAGAAAAAGGAGTTAAAAACTTGAAGCCTAAAGGTCCCACTATTTACAAAGGCAATGCACATTTTATGCCTTTTCAAAATATTTGTTTAACCATTGGCATTAGATTTCCTATAGTTATATCACCACACAACAGCACAACATTTCATACATTTAGTGAGAGGAAGAGAGAGAGCCAACTAGATGTAAAGAAATGTGGAAGATATAACTAAGAAAAAAATGCCTTAGAAACCATTAAAAATCAAAGCAAGTCGCAGCTTTTGTCAACTGCTACCTGGTGTGCATTTTAAAGAGATTCAATCAATCACCGGAAAAGACAATCTTAGATATAAATACTTTAGAAGATTATAATCTCTGTGTAAATTCCATAATATCTGAAGTGTCATATTATTTGGGAGACAATGTTATGTTATCAAATGTATCTATTTTGAATCAATTTATTTACAGTTTGTACAGCCCTTAAACTTCATTGTGCTTACAAATGATATCTGTTTTATCACTGTTGAAATTCGTTATTCATCTGTGATGAGTACATATGATACATCACTAAATATATAAATGAAGTTGAAGTCATAAAATCATTTCAAATGCAACTAAAATCATGTTTCAGGTGTAGACAGACCATTTTGTATCCAGACAATTTTAGAAAGGACAAGAGTCCCAAAACTTTCAAAGGTACAAAAATATAACAAGTTATCAGATGACAACTCAAATCTAGATGCAGAACATTTTATATTAACTACACACCTTGTTGGATTGGACATGAAATTTCTATCTACAACACAAAAGAATTAAAATCACATAACAGTTTTCTCTTATTTACAGTTAAATTGTGATTTAAAAAAAAAAAAAAAAAAAAAAAAAAAGTCTGTAACGATTATTTGTGGAAATTGAAGAAACAGTGCACTATTGTTTAAATGAAAGATGTACATGTAGTCAAGACCAACAAAAAAATATATATATATTGTGAATGTACTGTGTATAGACTCTAATGTAAAAATTATTTCTTTGGCGAAACGGCTATTTCGAGTTGTGGTAACCGAAAACTACCTTTTGAGCCACTATCACTGCTAGATGTTGACGACATTCTGGACTTCTTTAAAGGCTGAGCAACTCCACCAGCACCCTCAATCCTAACCTCACTTTCATCTGTCACTTCATATGAACCTTTACTTTTTGAGCTAAAACCTCCAATTGTAGCAAACTTCAACGTTCCTTTTTTGCCTTTAACCACTGTTTCTCCAGCATCTACTGAAATGTTGCCACCCTCAGCCTGTAAATATCCTTCAGTGGAAACAGGGGAGGCTAAACCTCCCTCATCACTTACAGAGGATGACTGATGTCGTGATTTTTTGAAGAAGTCAAGGGAGGCTGATTTACTCTTTGGTGAAACTTTAAATCCAGAGCTTCCCTCAACTGCCAACTTGCCACTTATCAATTCTCCAGAACTAAGACTCAACTCCTTAGACACATTTGCACCACCTTTAGGGGTAAGATCAGCATCATCTCCCTCAACATTAAGATCAGCTGCGCTGCCACCTTTAGATTTAGATTTGAGAAATAGTTTTGGCATTTTGACTTTCATTTTTCCACCACTGCTTTTCATATCAGTGCTCTGCATTTCTAGACTTTGGGAACTAACTTTAGCACCAGCAGCCAACTCACCTGAACCTACATCTACTCCCATCTCTCTTCCTTCTACTTTAGGCAATGCAACACCAAACTTTGGTATTTTGATTTTAGGAAAGGTTACATTTCCTTCTTGGTACTCAAACTCAGATAATGATGCATCTGACTTCATGCCTAACCCACTTGCAGCCTCTCCTTTTTGTCCCCTCACATTAAAGCCTGGTATTTCAATGCTCCCTTTTACTCCTTTTTGTTCAGTGCGATTTAAATCAGTATCTAAAGCCACACCATGGACATTTACAGATGGCATTGTCAACTCAACATCATGTGGTTTTCCTTCCATATTAATTTGAACTTTGCCTTTTCCGTTAATACCTGATCCTGCTACACTGACATCAGGGGAATGCAAGGTCTCCAATGTTCCACCTCTAACATCCAGTTCAGGAGTTTTTAATTTAGAGCTAGAGATACCGATTTTTGGCATTTTCATTTTCCCCCCTTTTGTTTTGAAATCTGGACTGTCCAAACTAGAATCTGGTGTCTGAATATCAGTTTTAAGGCTTGCAGATGGCAAATCAACATCAGATGTTTTTATATTTCCAGATGCAGATGAGCTACCTTTAACTTTTGGAGATTTTATGTCAAATTCCACATCAGGAAAATGTAACTTTCCAAAAAATGGTTTCTTAACTTTGGTTGACTTCAACTGTAAATCAGGATCATTTGCCTCCAAATTAATTCCAGTCTTCATATCACCATCAAAGGTTTTAGACTTCCCTTTCCCTTTAGTCAGTTTGAATTTACCCTTCTTTCCTTTCACATCTATGTTCATATCAGGTCCTTCTAAACTACCACTTGCATCAGGAATATCTGCATCCAATTTTGGGCTTTTAACTCCAAATGAAAATTTTGATTTCTTTGTTTTTGGAACCTTGATGTTTGCATCTGGTCCACTAACATTGACATCAGGTTTTTTGATATCAATGCTCGCCTTAATATCTTTTTCAGGTACTGAAGGACTGCCACCCGAAGACTTTATTCCAAAGTTGGGCCCTTTGAATTTTGGGAACTTAATATGTTTTACATCCCCCTCAGCTCCTTCAAAGTCAAGATCAGGAGCATTAACATCAATTTCAGGTCCTTTGATATCAAAGTCAGCTTTTGGGAGATTGATGTCAACATCTGGACCCTCCAATTTAGGGCCTTTCATTCCAAATGATGGCATTTTGATGTTTGGCATCTTAAAACCACCCTCAGGACCCTCAAGATCTGGGCCATCAATTTGAACTTTTGGTCTTTTAATATCTCCTTCAATGTTTGGAACAGACATGCCCATGTCACCTTTAAATTTTGGACCTTTCAGATTGAAGTCAACATCTGGCATAGAAATGTTTGGACCAGACATGGTAGGCATTTTGAACTTGGGACCTTTGATTTTCCCTTCAGGCCCATCAATGTCAAAATCAGGAGTTTTGATGTCGATTTTGGGTCCTTTAACATCAATATCAGCTTTTGGGAGATTGATGTCAACATCTGGGCCTTCCACTTTAGGACCTTTACCTCCAAATGATGGCATTTTGAACTTTGGCATCTTAAAACCACCTTCAGGACCCTCAAGGTCTGGGCCTTCAATTTCAACTTTTGGTCCTTTAAGATCTCCCCCTACTTTAGGAACAGACACATCAACGTCACCTTTTAATTTTGGACCTTTCAGGTTGAAGTCAACATCTGGCATAGAAATGTTTGGGCCAGAGATCGATGGCATTTTGAATTTGGGGCCCTTGATTTTTCCCTCAGGTCCCTCGATATCCATGTCTGGTGCTTCAATGTCTCCTTTAACTTTTGGAACTGATACATCAATATCACCTTTCGGTTTTGGACCTTTCAGGTTGAAGTCAACGTCTGGCATAGAGATCTTTGGACCAGACATGGTAGGCATTTTAAACTTGGGACCTTTGATTTTCCCTTCAGGCCCATCAATGTCAAAATCAGGAGTTTTGATGTCAATTTTGGGTCCTTTAACGTCAATATCAGCTTTTGGGAGATTGATATCAACATCTGGGCCTTCCACTTTAGGTCCTTTACCTCCAAATGATGGCATTTTGAACTTTGGCATCTTAAAACCACCTTCAGGACCCTCAAGGTCTGGGCCTTCAATTTCAACTTTTGGTCCTTTAAGATCTCCCCCCACTTTAGGAACAGACACATCAACGTCACCTTTTAATTTTGGACCTTTCAGGTTGAAGTCAACATCTGGCATAGAAATGTTTGGGCCAGAGATAGATGGCATTTTGAATTTGGGGCCCTTGATTTTTCCCTCAGGTCCCTCAATATCTATGTCTGGTGCTTCAATGTCTCCTTTGACTTTTGGAACCGATACATCAACATCACCTTTCAGTTTTGGACCTTTCAGGTTGAAGTCAACATCTGGCATAGAGATCTTTGGACCAGACATAGTAGGCATTTTAAACTTGGGACCTTTGATTTTCCCTTCAGGCCCATCAATGTCACAATCAGGAGTTTTGATGTCAATTTTGGGTCCTTTAACGTCAATATCAGATTTTGGGAGATTGATGTCAACATCTGGGCCTTCCACTTTAGGTCCTTTACCTCCAAATGATGGCATTTTGAACTTTGGCATCTTAAAACCACCTTCAGGACCCTCAAGGTCTGGGCCTTCAATTTCAACTTTTGGTCCTTTAAGATCTCCCCCCACTTTAGGAACAGACACATCAACGTCACCTTTTAATTTTGGACCTTTCAGGTTGAAGTCAACATCTGGCATAGAAATGTTTGGGCCAGAGATAGATGGCATTTTGAATTTGGGGCCCTTGATTTTTCCCTCAGGTCCCTCAATATCTATGTCTGGTGCTTCAATGTCTCCTTTGACTTTTGGAACTGATACATCAACATCACCTTTCAGTTTTGGACCTTTCAGGTTGAAGTCAACATCTGGCATAGAGATCTTTGGACCAGACATAGTAGGCATTTTAAACTTGGGACCTTTGATTTTCCCTTCAGGCCCATCAATGTCACAATCAGGAGTTTTGATGTCAATTTTGGGTCCTTTAACGTCAATATCAGCTTTTGGGAGATTGATGTCAACATCTGGGCCTTCCACTTTAGGACCTTTACCTCCAAATGATGGCATTTTGAACTTTGGCATCTTAAAACCACCTTCAGGACCCTCAAGGTCTGGGCCTTCAATTTCAACATTTGGTCCTTTAAGATCTCCCCCTACTTTAGGAACAGACACATCAACGTCACCTTTTAATTTTGGACCTTTCAGGTTGAAGTCAACATCTGGCATAGAAATGTTTGGGCCAGAGATCGATGGCATTTTGAATTTGGGGCCCTTGATTTTTCCCTCAGGTCCCTCGATATCTATGTCTGGTGCTTCAATGTCTCCTTTGACTTTTGGAACTGATACATCAACATCACCTTTCAGTTTTGGACCTTTCAGGTTGAAGTCAACATCTGGCATAGAGATCTTTGGACCAGACATAGTAGGCATTTTAAACTTGGGACCTTTGATTTTCCCTTCAGGCCCATCAATGTCACAATCAGGAGTTTTGATGTCAATTTTGGGTCCTTTAACGTCAATATCAGCTTTTGGGAGATTGATGTCAACATCTGGGCCTTCCACTTTAGGACCTTTACCTCCAAATGATGGCATTTTGAACTTTGGCATCTTAAAACCACCTTCAGGACCCTCAAGGTCTGGGCCTTCAATTTCAACTTTTGGACCTTTAAGATCTCCCCCTACTTTAGGAACAGACACATCAACGTCACCTTTTAATTTTGGACCTTTCAGGTTGAAGTCAACATCTGGCATAGAAATGTTTGGGCCAGAGATCGATGGCATTTTGAATTTGGGGCCCTTGATTTTTCCCTCAGGTCCCTCGATATCCATGTCTGGTGCTTCAATGTCTCCTTTAACTTTTGGAACTGATACATCAATATCACCTTTCAGTTTTGGACCTTTCAGGTTGAAGTCAACATCTGGCATAGAGATCTTTGGACCAGACATGGTAGGCATTTTAAACTTGGGACCTTTGATTTTCCCTTCAGGCCCATCAATGTCACAATCAGGAGTTTTGATGTCAATTTTGGGTCCTTTAATGTCAATATCAGCTTTTGGGAGATTGATGTCAACATCTGGGCCTTCCACTTTAGGACCTTTACCTCCAAATGATGGCATTTTGAACTTTGGCATCTTAAAACCACCTTCAGGACCCTCAAGGTCTGGGCCTTCAATTTCAACTTTTGGTCCTTTAAGATCTCCCCCCACTTTAGGAACAGACACATCAACATCACCTTTTAATTTGGGACCTTTCAGGTTGAAGTCAACATCTGGCATAGAAATGTTTGGGCCAGAGATGGATGGCATTTTGAATTTGGGGCCCTTGATTTTTCCCTCAGGTCCCTCGATATCTATGTCTGGTGCTTCAATGTCTCCTTTACCTTTTGGAACTGATACATCAATATCACCTTTAACTTTGGGGCCTTTCAGATTTAGGTTAACATCCGGCATAGAGAGCTTTGATCCAGATATTGTAGGCATTTTAAACTTGGGACCTTTGATTTTACCCTCAGGTCCCTCAATGTCAAGGTCGGGGGTTTTAATATCAATTTCAGGTCCTTTAATATCAACATCTGCTTTTGGGAGATTGATGTCAGCATCTGGACCTTCTAATTTAGGACCTTTGAGTCCAAATGATGGCATTTTGATCTTTGGCATCTTCAAACCACCTTCGGGGCTCTCCATTTCAATATTGGGACTGTCAATGTCAACTTTTGGAACCTTTATGTCACCTGTAATTTTGGGTCCAGAGACATCTATATCACCCTTGACTTTTGGACTTTTCAAGTTGAAGTCTACATCTGGCATAGAGATCTTTGGACCAGACATAGACGGCACTTTGAACTTAGGACCTTTGATTTTTCCTTCAGGTCCCTCAATGTCAAGATCAGGTGTTTTAATGTCAATGTCCGGTGATTTTAAACTGACATCAGTACTAGGCACAGTAACATCAATATCTCCTTTGGGGGACTTAAAACCAAATTTAGGCATCTTAAATTTTGGCATCTTGAACTTCGACTTTTTCACATTTGCTTCTGGAAGATCGACCTCAACATTAGGACCTTCAGGACCAGATACTGATGGCATCTTCAGTTTTGGGCCCTTGATTTTTCCTTCAGGTACTTCTATGTCAAGTTTTGGCCCCTTGATATCTACATCTGGTGTTTTAATGTCTCCCTTAACTTTTGGAACTGACACTTCAACATCACCTTTCATCTTTGGACCTCTCAGGTTAAAATCAACATCTGGCATAGAAACCTTTGGAACAGAGATTGATGGCATATTGAATTTGGGGCCCTTGACTTTTCCATCAGGTCCCTCAATGTTGAGCTCTGGAGGTTTAAAGTCCAAGTCTGGTGCCTTAACTTCAAAATCGCCCTTAGGGATTTTCACATCAACATCTAGACCCTCCACTTTTGGATCTTTAATTCCAAATGATGGCATTTTGATCTTTGGCATCTTAAAACCAACCTCAGAACCCTCAAGGTCTGAGCCTTCAATGTCGACTTTTGGTCCTTTAATATCTCCTTCCAATTTTGGAACAGACATGTCAACATCACCTTTGAGTTTTGGACCTCTAAGGTTAAAATCAACATCTGGCATAGAAATGTTTGGACCAGAGATAGATGGCATTTTGAATTTAGGGCCCTTGATTTTTCCCTCAGGTCCTTCAATGTCAAGCTCTGGGCCCTTGATATCTACTGCTGGTGCTTTAATGTCTCCTTTAACTTTTGGAACCGATACATCAACATCACCTTTCAGTTTTGGCCCTTTCAGGTTGAAGTCAACATCTGGCATAGAGATCTTTGGACCAGACATGGTAGGCATTTTAAACTTGGGACCTTTGATTTTCCCTTCAGGTCCATCAATGTCAAAATCAGGAGTTTTGATGTCGATTTTGGGTCCTTTAACATCAAGATCAGCTTTTGGGAGATTGATGTCAACATCTGGGCCTTCCACTTTAGGACCTTTACCTCCAAATGAGGGCATTTTGAATTTTGGCATCTTAAAACCACCTTCAGGACCCTCAAGGTCTGGGCCTTCAATTTCAACTTTTGGTCCTTTTAGATCTCCCCCCACTTTAGGAACAGACACATCAACATCACCTTTTAATTTTGGACCTTTCAGATTGAAGTCAACATCTGGCATAGAAATGTTTGGTCCAGAGATAGATGGCATTTTGAATTTGGGGCCCTTGATTTTTCCCTCAGGTGCCTCGATATCCATGTCTGGTGCTTCAATGTCTCCTTTAACTTTTGGAACTGATACATCAATATCACCTTTCAGTTTTGGACCTTTCAGGTTGAAGTCAACATCTGGCATAGAGATCTTTGGACCAGATATGTTAGGCATTTTAAACTTGGGACCTTTGATTTTCCCTTCAGGTCCATCAATGTCAAAATCAGGAGTTTTGATGTCGATTTTGGGTCCTTTAACATCAAGATCAGCTTTTGGGAGATTGATGTCAACGTCTGGGCCTTCCACTTTAGGACCTTTACCTCCAAATGAGGGCATTTTGAATTTTGGCATCTTAAAACCACCTTCAGGACCCTCAAGGTCTGGGCCTTCAATTTCAACTTTTGGTGCTTTAATATCTCCTTCCACTTTTGGAATGGACACATCAACATCACCTTTCAGTTTTGGCCCTTTCAGGTTGAAGTCAACATCTGGCATAGAGATCTTTGGACCAGACATGTGAGGCATTTTAAACTTGGGACCTTTGATTTTTCCTTCAGGCCCATCAATGTCAATATCAGGAGTTTTGATGTCGATTTTGGGTCCTTTAACATCAAGATCAGCTTTTGGAAGATTGATGTCAACATCTGGGCCTTCTACTTTAGGACCTTTACCTCCAAATGATGGCATTTTGAACTTTGGCATCTTAAAACCACCTTCAGGACCCTCAAGGTCTGGGCCTTCAATTTCAACTTTTGGTCCTTTAAGATCTCCCCCTACTTTAGGAACGGACACATCAACATCACCTTTTAATTTTGGACCTTTCAGGTTGAAGTCAACATCTGGCATAGAAATGTTTGGGCCAGAGATAGATGGCATTTTGAATTTGGGGCCCTTGATTTTTCCCTCAGGTCCTTCAATGTCAAGCTCTGGTCCTTTGATATCTACTTCTGGTGTCTTCACCTCAATATCAGCTTTAGGGATTTTCACATCAACATCTGGGCCTTCCACTTTTGGACCCTTGAGTCCGAATGAAGGCATTTTGAACTTTGGCATCTTAAAACCACCCTCGGGACCCTCGAGGTCTGGGCCTTCAATTTCAACTTTTGGTGCTTTAATATCTCCTTCCACTTTTGGAATAGACACATCAACATCACCTTTCAGTTTTGGCCCTTTCAGGTTGAAGTCAACATCTGGCATAGAGATCTTTGGACCAGACATGGTAGGCATTTTAAACTTGGGACCTTTGATTTTTCCTTCAGGCCCATCAATGTCAATATCAGGAGTTTTGATGTCGATTTTGGGTCCTTTAACGTCAAGATCAGCTTTTGGAAGATTGATATCAACATCTGGGCCTTCAACTTTAGGACCTTTGCCTCCAAATGATGGCATTTTGAACTTTGGCATCTTAAAACCACCTTCAGGACCCTCAAGGTCTGGGCCTTCAATTTCAACTTTTGGTCCTTTAAGATCTCCCCCCACTTTAGGAACAGACACATCAACGTCACCTTTTAATTTTGGACCTTTCAGGTTGAAGTCAACATCTGGCATAGAAATGTTTGGGCCAGAGATAGATGGCATTTTGAATTTGGGGCCCTTGATTTTTCCCTCAGGTCCCTCGATATCTATGTCTGGTGCTTCAATGTCTCCTTTAACTTTTGGAACTGATACATCAATATCACCTTTCAGTTTTGGACCTTTCAGGTTGAAATCAACATCTGGCATAGAGATCTTTGGACCAGACATGGTAGGCATTTTAAACTTGGGACCTTTGATTTTTCCTTCAGGCCCATCAATGTCAATATCAGGAGTTTTGATGTCGATTTTGGGTCCTTTAACGTCAAGATCAGCTTTTGGAAGATTGATATCAACATCTGGGCCTTCAACTTTAGGACCTTTACCTCCAAATGATGGCATTTTGAACTTTGGCATCTTAAAACCACCTTCAGGACCCTCAGGGTCTGGGCCTTCAATTTCAACTTTTGGTCCTTTAAGATCTCCCCCCACTTTAGGAACAGACACATCAACGTCACCTTTTAATTTTGGACCTTTCAGGTTGAAGTCAACATCTGGCATAGAAATGTTTGGGCCAGAGATAGATGGCATTTTGAATTTGGGGCCCTTGATTTTTCCCTCAGGTCCCTCAATATCTATGTCTGGTGCTTCAATGTCTCCTTTAACTTTTGGAACTGATACATCAATATCACCTTTCAGTTTTGGACCTTTCAGGTTGAAATCAACATCTGGCATAGAGAACTTTGGACCAGACATGGTAGGCATTTTAAACTTGGGACCTTTGATTTTTCCTTCAGGCCCATCAATGTCAATATCAGGAGTTTTGATGTCGATTTTGGGTCCTTTAACGTCAAGATCAGCTTTTGGAAGATTGATGTCAACATCTGGGCCTTCAACTTTAGGACCTTTACCTCCAAATGATGGCATTTTGAACTTTGGCATCTTAAAACCACCTTCAGGACCCTCAAGGTCTGGGCCTTCAATTTCAACTTTTGGTCCTTTAAGATCTCCCCCTACTTTAGGAACGGACACATCAACATCACCTTTTAATTTTGGACCTTTCAGGTTGAAGTCAACATCTGGCATAGAAATGTTTGGGCCAGAGATAGATGGCATTTTGAATTTGGGGCCCTTGATTTTTCCCTCAGGTCCTTCAATGTCAAGCTCTGGTCCTTTGATATCTACTTCTGGTGTCTTCACCTCAATATCAGCTTTAGGGATTTTCACATCAACGTCTGGGCCTTCCACTTTTGGACCCTTGAGTCCGAATGAAGGCATTTTGAACTTTGGCATCTTAAAACCACCCTCGGGACCCTCGAGGTCTGGGCCTTCAATTTCAACTTTTGGGGCTTTAATATCTCCTTCCACTTTTGGAATAGACACATCAACATCACCTTTCAGTTTTGGCCCTTTCAGGTTGAAGTCAACATCTGGCATAGAGATCTTTGGACCAGACATGGTAGGCATTTTAAACTTGGGACCTTTGATTTTTCCTTCAGGCCCATCAATGTCAATATCAGGAGTTTTGATGTCAATTTTCGGTCCTTTAACGTCAAGATCAGCTTTTGGGAGATTGATGTCAACATCTGGGCCTTCCACTTTAGGACCTTTACCTCCAAATGATGGCATTTTGAACTTTGGCATCTTAAAACCACCTTCAGGACCCTCAAGGTCTGGGCCTTCAATTTCAACTTTTGGTCCTTTAAGATCTCCCCCTACTTTAGGAACGGACACATCAACATCACCTTTTAATTTTGGACCTTTCAGGTTGAAGTCAACATCTGGCATAGAAATGTTTGGGCCAGAGATAGATGGCATTTTGAATTTGGGGCCCTTGATTTTTCCCTCAGGTCCTTCAATGTCAAGCTCTGGTCCTTTGATATCTACTTCTGGTGTCTTCACCTCAATATCAGCTTTAGGGATTTTCACATCAACATCTGGGCCTTCCACTTTTGGACCCTTGAGTCCGAATGAAGGCATTTTGAACTTTGGCATCTTAAAACCACCCTCGGGACCCTCGAGGTCTGGGCCTTCAATTTCAACTTTTGGGGCTTTAATATCTCCTTCCACTTTTGGAATAGACACATCAACATCACCTTTCAGTTTTGGCCCTTTCAGGTTGAAGTCAACATCTGGCATAGAGATCTTTGGACCAGACATGGTAGGCATTTTAAACTTGGGACCTTTGATTTTTCCTTCAGGCCCATCAATGTCAATATCAGGAGTTTTGATGTCGATTTTCGGTCCTTTAACGTCAAGATCAGCTTTTGGGAGATTGATGTCAACATCTGGGCCTTCCACTTTAGGACCTTTACCTCCAAATGATGGCATTTTGAACTTTGGCATCTTAAAACCACCTTCAGGACCCTCAAGGTCTGGGCCTTCAATTTCAACTTTTGGTCCTTTAAGATCTCCCCCCACTTTAGGAACAGACACATCAACGTCACCTTTTAATTTTGGACCTTTCAGGTTGAAGTCAACATCTGGCATAGAAATGTTTGGGCCAGAGATAGATGGCATTTTGAATTTGGGGCCCTTGATTTTTCCCTCAGGTCCTTCAATGTCAAGCTCTGGTCCTTTGATATCTACTTCTGGTGTCTTGACCTCAATATCAGCTTTAGGGATTTTCACATCAACATCTGGGCCTTCCACTTTTGGACCCTTGAGTCCGAATGAAGGCATTTTGAACTTTGGCATCTTAAAACCACCCTCGGGACCCTCGAGGTCTGGGCCTTCAATTTCAACTTTTGGGGCTTTAATATCTCCTTCCACTTTTGGAATAGACACATCAACATCACCTTTCAGTTTTGGCCCTTTCAGGTTGAAGTCAACATCTGGCATAGAGATCTTTGGACCAGACATGGTAGGCATTTTAAACTTGGGACCTTTGATTTTTCCTTCAGGCCCATCAATGTCAATATCAGGAGTTTTGATGTCGATTTTCGGTCCTTTAACGTCAAGATCAGCTTTTGGGAGATTGATGTCAACATCTGGGCCTTCCACTTTAGGACCTTTACCTCCAAATGATGGCATTTTGAACTTTGGCATCTTAAAACCACCTTCAGGACCCTCAAGGTCTGGGCCTTCAATTTCAACTTTTGGTCCTTTAAGATCTCCCCCCACTTTAGGAACAGACACATCAACGTCACCTTTTAATTTTGGACCTTTCAGGTTGAAGTCAACATCTGGCATAGAAATGTTTGGGCCAGAGATAGAGGGCATTTTGAATTTGGGGCCCTTGATTTTTCCCTCAGGTCCTTCAATGTCAAGCTCTGGGCCCTTAATATCTACTTCTGGTGCTTTAATGTCTCCTTTAACTTTTGGAACGGATACATCAAGATCACCTTTCAATTTTGGCCCTTTCAGGTTGAAGTCAACATCTGGCATGGAAAACTTTGGACCGGAGATTGATGGTATCTGAAATTTGGGGCCCTTGATTTTTCCCTCAGATCCCTCAATGTCAAGCTCTGGTCCTTTGATATCTACTTCTGTTGTCTTAACCTCAATATCAGCTTTAGGGATTTTCACATCAACATCTGGGCCTTCCACTTTTGGACCCTTGAGTCCGAATGATGGCATTTTGAACTTTGGCATCTTAAAGCCACCTTCAGGACCCTCAAGGTCTGGGCCTTCAATTTCAACTTTTGGTCCTTTAAGATCTCCCCCCACTTTAGGAACAGACACATCAACATCGCCTTTTAATTTTGGACCTTTCAGGTTGAAGTCAACATCTGGCATAGAAATGTTTGGGCCAGAGATTGATGGCATTTTAAACTTGGAACCTTTGATTTTTCCTTCAGGCCCATCAATGTCAATATCAGGAGTTTTGATGTCGATTTTGGGTCCTTTAACGTCAAGATCAGCTTTTGGGAGATTGATGTCAACATCTGGGCCTTCCACTTTAGGACCTTTACCTCCAAATGATGGCATTTTGAACTTAGGCATCTTAAAGCCACCCTCAGGACCCTCAAGGTCTGGGCCTTCAATTTCAACTTTTGGTCCTTTAAGATCTCCCCCCACTTTAGGAACAGACACATCAACATCACCTTTTAATTTTGGACCTTTCAGGTTGAAGTCAACATCTGGCATAGAAATGTTTGGGCCAGAGATAGAGGGCATTTTGAATTTGGGGCCCTTGATTTTTCCCTCAGGTCCTTCAATGTCAAGCTCTGTTCCTTTGATATCTACTTCTGGTGCCTTCACCTCAATATCAGCTTTAGGGATTTTCACATCAACATCTGGGCCTTCTACTTTAGGACCTTTACCTCCAAATGATGGCATTTTGAACTTTGGCATCTTAAAACCACCTTCAGCACCCTCAAGGTCTGGGCCTTCAATTTCAACTTTTGGTCCTTTAAGATCTCCTCCCACTTTAGGAACAGACACATCAACATCACCTTTTAATTTTGGACCTTTCAGGTTGAAGTCAACATCTGGCATAGAAATGTTTGGGCCAGAGATGGATGGCATTTTGAATTTGGGGCCCTTGATTTTTCCCTCAGGTCCTTCAATGTCAAGCTCTGGACCCTTGATGTCTACTTCTGGTGCTTTAATGTCTCCTTTGACTTTTGGAATTGATATATCAAGATCACCTTTCAATTTTGGCCCTTTCAGGTTGAAGTCAACATCTGGCATGGACATTTTTGAACCAGAGATTGATGGCATCTTGAATTTTGAGCCCTTGATCTTTCCCTCAGGTCCTTCAATGTCAAGGTCTGGACATTTAATATCAACATCTGGTGCCTTCACCTCAATATCAGCTTTAGGGATTTTCACATCAACATCTGGGCCTTCCACTTTTGGACCCTTGAGTCCGAATGAAGGCATTTTGAACTTTGGCATCTTAAAACCACCCTCAGGACCCTCGAGGTCTGGGCCTTCAATTTCAACTTTTGGTGCTTTAATATCTCCTTCCACTTTTGGAATAGACACATCAACATCACCTTTGAGTTTTGGACCTTTCAGGTTGAAGTCAACATCTGGCATAGAGATCTTTGGACGTGACATAGATGGCATTTTAAATTTGGGGCCCTTGATCTTTCCCTCAGGTCCCTCAATATCTACTTCTGGTGCCTTAACCTCAATATCAGCTTTAGGGATTTCCACGTCAACATCTGGGCCCTCAACTTTTGGACCCCTGTGTCCGAATGTTGGCATTTTGATCTTTGGCATCTTAAAACCACCCTCAGGACCCTCGATGTCTGGGCCTTCAATTTCAACTTTTGGTGCTTTAATATCTCCTTCCACTTTAGGAATAGACACATCAACATCACCTTTGAGTTTTGGACCTTTCAGGTTGAAGTCAACATCTGGCATGGAAATCTTTGGCCCGGAGATTGGTGGTATCTTGAATTTGGGGCCCTTGATTTTTCCCTCAGGTCCTTCAATGTCAAGCTCTGGACCTTTTATATCCATATCTGGGGCCTTAACCTCAATATCAGCTTTAGGGATTTTTACATCAACATCTGGGCCCTCCATTTTTGGACCCTTAAGTCCGAATGATGGCACTTTGATCTTTGGCATCTTAAAACCACCCTCAGGACCCTCGAGGTCTGGGCCTTGAATTTCAACTTTTGGTGCTTTAATATCTCCTTCCACTTTAGGAATAGAAACATCAACATCACCTTTGAGTTTTGGACCTTTCAGGTTGAAGTCAATATCTGGCATGGAAATCTTTGGCCCGGAGATTGGTGGTATCTTGAATTTGGGGCCCTTGATTTTTCCCTCAGGTCCTTCAATGTCAAGCTCTGGAGCTTTAATATCCATATCTGGGGCCTTAACCTCAATATCAGCTTTAGGGATTTTTACATCAACATCTGGGCTGTCCACTTTTGGACCCTTGAGTCCAAATGATGGCACTTTGATCTTTGGCATCTTAAAACCACCCTCAGGACCCTCAAGGTCTGGGCCTTCAATTTCAACTTTTGGTGCTTTAATATCGCCTTCCACTTTTGGAATAGACACATCAACATCACCTTTCAGTTTTGGACCTTTCAGGTTGAAATCAACATCTGGCATAGAGATCTTTGGACCACATATTTTAGGCATTTTGAACTTGGGACCTTTGATTTTGTCCTCAGGTCCCTCAATGTCAAGATCGGATGTTTTGATGTCAATTTGAGATCTTTTAACATCAATATCTGCTTTTGGGAGCTTGATGTCAACATCTGGGCCCTCAACTTTTGGACCTTTACCTCCAAAAGATGGCATTTTGATCTTTGGCATCTTAAAACCACCCTCAGGACCCTCGAGGTCTGGGCCTTCAATTTCAACTTTTGGTGCTTTAATATCTCCTTCCACTTTAGGAATAGACACATCAACATCACCTTTGAGTTTTGGACTTTTCAGGTTAAAGTCAATATCTGGCATGGAAATCTTTGGTCCGGAGATTGGTGGCATCTTGAATTTGGGGCCCTTGATTTTTCCCTCAGGTCCTTCAATGTCAAGCTCTGGAGCTTTAATATCCATATCTGGGGCCTTAACCTCAATATCAGCTTTAGGGATTTTTACATCAACATCTGGGCCGTCCACTCTTGGACCCTTGAGTCCGAATGATGGCACTTTGATCTTTGGCATCTTAAAACCACCCTCAGGACCCTCAAGGTCTGGGCCTTCAATTTCAACTTTTGGTGCTTTAATATCTCCTTCCACTTTCGGAATAGACACATCAACATCACCTTTCAGTTTTGGACCTTTCAGGTTGAAATCAACATCTGGCATAGAGATCTTTGGACCAGATAATTTAGGCATTTTGAACTTGGGACCTTTGATTTTGTCCTCAGGTCCCTCAATGTCAAGATCGGGAGTTTTGATGTCAATTTGAGATCTGTTAACGTCAATATCTGCTTTTGGGAGCTTGATGTCAACATCTGGGCCCTCCACTTTTGGACCTTTACCTCCAAATGATGGCATTTTGATCTTTGGCATCTTAAAACCACCCTCAGGACCCTCGAGGTTTGGGTCTTCAATTTTGACTTTTGGTGCTTTAATATCTCCTTCCACTTCTGGAATGGACACATCAATATCACCCTTAAGTTTTGGGCCTTTAAGGTTGACGTCCACATCTGGCATAGAAATCTTTGTACTGTAGATTGGCATTTTAAATTTGGAGCCCTTGATTTTTCCATCAGGTCCTTCAATGTCAAGCTCTGCACCCTTGATATCCACATCTGGAGCTTTAATTTCCAGGTCTGCTTTGGGAAGATTTGTGTTAACATCAGGTGCCTCCACTTTTGGACCTACGATTTCAGAGGAGGGCATCTTGATCTTTGGTAGCTTAAAACCACCCTCAAAATTGTCAATTCCAGGGCCTTCAATTTCAACTTTTGGTGCTGTAATATCTCCTTTCACTTTTGGCGTGGACACGTTGACATCACCTTTCTGTGTTGGCCCTTTCATGTTTAAGTTCACATCAGGTACAGAAAACTTTGGACCAGAAATTGTTGTTATCTTGACATTGCTGTCTTTAACTTTTCTATCAGATCCTTCAATGTTAAGCTCTGGAGTCTTGATATCCATTCCTTTTGCTTTAATATCCATTTCTGCTTTTGTGAGATTTAGATCAAGATTTGGACCTTTCTCTTCTGAACTTTTAATTCCAAATGAGGGCATTTTCACCTTTGGAACTGTAAAGTCACCCGTAGCATCCTCAAGATCTGATTTTTTTATATCAAATTTAGTTGTCATAACATTGCCTTCAACCTTTGGAACAGACACATTAACATCTCCTTTAACTTTTTGTCCTTTCAGGTTTAAGTCCACATGTGGCATATAAGTTCCCTGACCAGAGATTGATGGCACATTAAATTTGGCCTCTTTGACTTTACCCTCATATCCTTCAGTGTGAGGTTCTGAACACCTGATATCCATATCTGGATGTGTAATTTTAACTTTAGCTTCAGGTAGACTTACTACTGTATCGGGTACCTGAAACTTTGGACCTTTGGATCCCTCCAAAGTAGTGCCTTTCACTCCTAATGATGAAGCTGACAGATCCTGATTGCCAGTTATGCTAAAACCACTTTGACTAGTATCTTTAAGACTTTGATTGTTATAAATCATTTCCACATTAGGACCATCTACAGTAAACTGTTTAGATCCAAATTTTGGTTCTTTCACATGGGGCATCTTGAGTTCACCACCAATTTCCTCTGCATGAACAACATATCCACTAGTTTTGACTTTACCTTCTACACCTCGAATGGCAAAATCCGATCTCTGACTGATTTCAGCTTCAGGATGTTTAATATTTACCTTAGGCCCTTGTACATCTATGGTAAATTTAGACAATTTGTTTTTATCATCAGACCCATCCTTAAGCACTTCAGACAAAGTTTCCCTGCCAATACTGCCCCCTGTATCTCCACTAATAGAAAAACCTGAAACACGAGTGTCCAGAACAGGGCCTTTTACTGTAGCAAACCCAGTTTCTTTTAACATACTTGATGTTTTAAAACCAGCTTCCATTGGAGAAGAAACATTCCCCACTTCTTTGTCTAACCCCACTTTACCTGAGAGATCACTACTGCCTGTAGAAATTTCAGTCATTCCAAAACGTTCTATCGCCCTTTGTCCTTTTCCCCCTGACAGTCCAGTGTCTGACACATTAATTGTAATCTCTCTCCCACTACCATCTAATTCACTTGTTGTGGTAATAGATCCTGCGCTACAGTGCTTCACAGAGGAACCAGTGATATAGGGCCCGCCAAGAGATATGTCCCCCATTTTTATACCTCCATGTGTACTGCTAACCAGGCTACTATGTGGTAATCTGATTTGAGAAGAATCCCCCTCTGACTGCTCATGCTGCAAGACCTGAACTTTGAACTCCGGGCTTGAGCAATCAATCTGCTGACTGGTTCCCCCTGGCACGTCCACAGTGTAGGTAGTTATTCTCCGAGTGATTGTAGTAACGGTGCAACCATCACTGCTTGTGCTGCTGTGGCGCTCTGTGCGCACATCAACGCCCTCAGCAAGATCCTCAGACTTCAGTCTAGGTTTGATCTTCTTAGTGTAGATTCTTTTGTAGTCTTCGTCATCTCCACTCTAAAGGAAAATAAATTATAAATTAATAAGATATTCTATGTCTGTGTGAAATAAATATACCAATAAAAAAATATTAATAATAATAATCCAATCAGTTAAATAAGTTAAATATGGAAATACTAATCATACTAAAATCAGTTTACACGCTGTAACAATGTTTGTTGTGATACAATGTGTACTAATGCTGAATAACAATATTTGAAATTAATTAAATGTATGATTCACATGGTCATGGTGCTGGTCCCATGTAACACATGTACCAACAATTGAGGTCACCTTACCAGGAGAATGTCTGAACTAGAGCCTCCTAACCCTCCACGTCCTTCCCATGACAAGGTCCCCATTGGAGAGCGGCAAGGTGACTTGTCTCCAGTCTTGTTTTGTAATTTTAGTCCAACCTTATGTCGGTTTAGAGTCTTCAGTAGCTCAGCAGTTTCTTCTGAGCTCATGTTATCAAAGTAAATGGTGGCCCCCACAATTTGGTCACCTGTTACAAAGGGCAGTACATGGAAAGTTCAAATTAAATGTAAATTGTACTTAGAAAAACTACAGGAGCATTAGCTCAGAGACCAATAACCCAACAACAAACAGAAAAAAAGAATGGTGCTCATTTATTGCTCTAAAAATCTAATATTTCTTGCAATATTAAAACATACGTTTTTCTTCATCAGACCATGAAGGGTTATTTTACCTTCATATACATTCCCAGTATGAGCAGCAGGGGACTCTTCTTTCACCTCTTTGACAAAAATCTCTCCTTGACCTTTTTGTTCAATGGTGAGCCCATGCTTATCAGGGCCCATCCACTGTGGGTAAAGCACTTCCCTTGTGTCCTGCTCGTCAGCCATCTTTAAAAAAAAAAAAAAAAAAAAAAACATTACACAATATAAAATAAACAGTAGAACTCTTATTATACAATAGAAAATATACTAGGTTTATATTGCTTACCCTGTAGTATGAGGTAGATTGAGTTATAAATGAGCACAAGCAATTATCCAACATTAAAAAAATATTTTCGAAATGATTTTCAGTAATAGTCTTAAGATGTCTGCAGTATTATGCTGTACATTACATGTAGCCATTATCATCACATAACGATAACATTCATATATTATTCATTCAGTATACCTTTAAATGTGTTCCTTCTTCACCTGTCCCCTAGTGTGGACCGTGTCAGCACTTGTTCTTTCCTTAATACAAAAAACAAAACAAAAAAGTCTTGATTTGAAGTTCACATATAGGTTTATGACATTATGTTTATTTCAATTTTATTGAACAACTGTACATGACGAGCAACCTTTCACCACTAGATGGCAATACAATCTACAACAAAACATTGAAGTAAACAAGCATGATTTCTCTTTGGGAACTCAGCACATTTTTCAACTTTGAACAGATTATCTGTATCCCATTTCTACAGCATCAATACAAAAGCACTAAACTGCATAAAATGCTTTACAACAAGAGCAACAGCTGTATTGCAGTCACTAAATGTATTAGGCTCAGTTTAGTATACAGCTTAAACATATCTAAAAACAATCTTGATATCCTTAAATTGAATATCAAACAGTAGTTCACAGAGCTGGGAGTTTTATACTTGAACATTGCCTAACATTGAGTTATTTAGCTGACATGTGGGCCTGCCATTCCAGCTTTCAAAACAACAAGTTCTTTGTTTCAGAGATATCACCCCCTCATAATAATCCACCCTACAATTACACAGGACCTCTTGGATATGAAAACACCTACTTGCATATTTCACTAAACATTGGCAAATAAAGTTCTAGTTTATTTTAATTATGAAAACACTTTGGCCAAAACATTTCAGTGCCACAGTACTACGATTTGAAATGTTATTTTATTGTATGATCTCAGAATGAACATGTAATAGCAATGCCAACATATAAATATAAAATAAAATAACAGCTATGATATCTAATTAGATCCGGCATTTCACTAGGATCTGAAGAAACCATGAGAAACTGGATGCAATAAAAGTACATCAGCAAAATGTAATGCTGTTGAAGCCAAGACTAAATTCAAATCTGTAGAATGAAATGGAAAGAAGCTTTGTCTCATGAGATAATAAATTGGGTGGCTGGGATCACGTACAAGAGTTACTCAAGTAATCTGAATGCTCCCTTGAAAATAAATATACCCCCTTCTAAAAAAAGCCTGACCCCGACTTTAATGGATTACTGAAGGAATGCACACACTTAAAATGTGAATACAATGCTGAAAAATATTGATAGCCAGTGTGCAACACTCAACTATTTCTGAAACTAACAATGATCAAGTGAATTATATAAATGTAAATATTTTTCGTCTTTCAGCAATGGTCAAGGAACTGCAAAGGTTTATGGTTATTTAAGAATACAAATAAAAAAGTTAAACAGTTATTGCTTTTAGTCTACGTCTATATTAGTTATAGGTTTATCTATATGCAAATAAATTCCAAAAGATGGCAATTCAACTTTAGAAGATATGCTTTTACAATGTACAGTCTTTCTTCTGAAGAAAAAAAAAAATCATCATAATGGACAGAGAAATTCTGTTTACTTTCTAGAATGAGAACATTCCCTCCCCCCTAAATTATAAATAACACTTGCCTCCCACTAAATATGGTTTCTATTGGGGAGAAAGAGGCCTGGTTTCAAGTCCATGTTGACCATTGTTCTCCAGAAAGGACAGAAAAGATCATTTGAGAGAGACAGTCTGTCTTCCCTTGATACCACAGCACAGACCAAAACACTTTTGCGACCCATTTGAATTGTGCACAAAATATTCTACTTACTCTAAAGGACAATTGGAGGTATTCAAAATATTAAGGGGTTAGACTGCCTTAACATTATTAACAGCACTGAAAAGAAAAAAACAACACTGAGCCATGCAATGAAAAACGACATGGCTTTCATATAAGATTTTTTTGTGACTGTAATGGGGTATGTAGATGGGAAGGAAGGAGGTGGGAACCGGACATTCAACAAAACAAAAGTAACGCAGACAGCCCCTCACGGACAAATGCCCGCACACACATAATAAAACACGGGCAGCCCCTAACGGACCACTCCCTGCAAACACACAACAAAACGTAAACAAAAAATAATAAATCCAGTCCTGGTCCTCTCTCGTCTTCCACTGTCTTCTCTCCTCCTTTTATACTCCAGTCACTCCGCCGTGAGACGAGAACGGTGTGGCACGCAGCTAGCGCTCATTATCATTCGCCACCGGCCCGCTCTCACGGCCTCTCGCCTAGCTGCTTGCCACAGTGACTGTCACAGGCTGTTCAATTCGAAATGCTTTTTGCCATCGTATCACACGTGCATAAGCATAATGCACGATATTTAGCATTTTGTAGATATCAGAAATCTCTGCATGTAATTTCAGTGAAATGCAAAACATGAGACATGGAAGCTGTGAAACCCAAGCCAGAAGAAAAAAAAATCCTTATTATTGTTGGCTAAAGTCAGTATTTATGAACAGAGGCGGGGGAAACCTACAGTGCTATGTACTCAAGAACTCCCTAGCAAGCATTGCAAAAGCTTATTATTTCACTCCCAGCATGTTATACATTCTGCCTCTTAACTTGACGCCACACCCTGCACTCAACAATCCTGTACCACTAACATGTTCCTTTTTCCTTCACTCTTCTTTTAAAAACCATATGATCTACAGTGCTATTTGTGCAGCAATTCTTTTCACAACTCAGCAATTCAATTCTCTGTAACAGATTCCTCATTATGCATCACTGGAGGAGCAAACTCTGTGAATGGGAAAAAGGGCACATCTGCATCCATGACTGATGTGGAACAATCAGAGGCAACAGCGGCACATAAAACATGCCACTAAACCAGTGGCTAATACATTAATTGTGTCACAGTAGGTACATCTCACACAACCATATGAGAGACATCCTTTAGCTTTCACAAGAGTATAAACCATGACACTACCAGAGTAATATTTGGAGGGAAACTTCTTAAAGTATATGGCTCTTATTCAAAATCATATGATCTGCTATGAGACATACAAACAGATACTTCATAATACTTTTTGTGCAACTACAAGGCTTCAGCAATGAAAGAGAAAATCTTTGTGAACTGTTAAGTTAAAAATAAAAAATGAGGACCTTTTAAGCAGACCAAGCTATAGCAACGTATAGCAACAAAGAGCAACATAATATAGTGTGCAAGACATTGACACAAAAGCAAAAAGGAAACAACTAGATTGTATGGGTAATTTACTAAAAAAGATTTGAAAAGAAACAGTTTAGCCCATGAATCTTATTAGGTGACATAACATACGCCCAGTAGTTCTTTCTGAAAGGCTTATGCTTTCATTCAGTCCACTGTCAAAGCAACTGATAAGCAGAAGCTTCTAGTTGGTCTTATAGCTGATGTTTTATACCAGTTATACGCCAACCACACTTCAAACACCGAGTGCCTCCTGAGATAGTCTGAGAGCACTAGAAGCATTCACACTAAAGGCATCTGAAAAATTAACATGGATAATGTATTTTTTTTCATTAATTAATATATAATTAAATATGTTGTTTCAGGCAAGTATATTTGCCGCAACCAGTGTCTTGACAAGCTAGACTTAGGGTAAGTACAGCTCTTTACACTGAGAGAAGAAAAATGTGCATGAGGAGTTTCACTTCCCAATGTTGACTTGTCACAGTAGGTAGGGTTGTGCAACCCTCAAGGTGGAATTTAAGGTGGAACATTAAAATAAGTGGAAATCTGAAATAATTACAAAGGACTAAAGTTGCATTGCTGTTTAGGTACATGCAATTTAGAATGTACCTACTACAATTTTATTTAAATCCTGTTCGATCGGTTTAACAGGTTTGAATGCACAGTAATTTAATCTGACATAACCATTTACCTCACAAATTGATTTAAAAAAAAAAAAAAACTTGCAAAATTTACAGTAGTTCCCTCATCCTCTCAGGGTTAAAGTAAATTTTGCAAGGCTTTTTTTTTTTTTTTTTTGCCAAGGCTAATGCTCTAACTCTCTCCTGCCTCCTATATACTGTGAATGAAATCAGTGGTAAATGTAATATTTCCAAGTCAATATTTCCATGCATCAAATAGTCAGATGACAAAATCTAAAATGGTGAATTACAAAACCTACATTCTGTGGAAAAGGAATTAAACTCAACCACTCTATTATCTTTTAAAGTAAAAAAAAGCTCTTAATATAAAAGGTTTCGTTTGCATAGTTTTCGAGACCTTAAGCTAGTGAATAAGGCAGACTTATTTCCCTTTTCCTTCAAAAATGCAGCCCCACCCTAGTTGGTTTTATACTTTGGTTTGCCCTAAGAGGGCGACAGCGACTGAAACAGTTACAATATGAGCACACATCATGGGCGTTTTCTTTAGCAAGTACCAAAGACAGGAGCTTATACGTGTCTGCACAAGCTTAAACATTTCCTCTGGATGTTTCTATTAAATAATTGTCAGACTACTTTTTGCCAACTAGGCAGAAACACACCATTAACTTTGTGTTTGAATTTCAAGTTTGCTAAGTAGGCCTAGCTATTGTTAAATACAATTACCATCACTCCCTGAAAATAAACTCATCCTCACATGTCTGCAAATCCACCCTGTGATCTGAATACTGGGAATCTGTTTGAGCAGTCACAGAAAGAGTGAAATCGCATGTCATTCTCAGATTTTACTGTGTTTAATTCTCACACCTTTGTTTGCAATGTCGGATGTCAGGAACAAATTCAAGATGACTGTAAACTAAAACTATGCGAGATGCAGAAAGCCATTCATAGTTACCATGCCAATGCCATGAAACTGTCACTTGCCACAAGCAAAATTAAAGTTCATGCAAGTTTCTCACAGGAAAGCAAACATCATGTGCAAATCCTCATTTGCTAGCCTAAATGCCCCACAAGTCACATGGTATGACTGAAGACACTGGAGTACACAGTCATTTCACTCATTTAATTTCACAGAAACCAAATTATCAAAGTCATTATCCACTCTTATCTTACACATAAAAAAGGGGGAGCGCATCAGTCTTTTTATTTCCATGTAATGAAAAGGTTTAGATGGCCAATTCACGCGGGCAACAATTCCTCTATGTCAAACACTTCAATATTTGCTCCACTCAGTATTTGTTCAAATAATGTAACTAGTTAACCAAAACTGATCAGTGTCGATCAGTGTCAATCGTTTAAAAGTCATGCAAGGCTTTTGGCATGGCCAAGTCAAATGACTTCTTACAAAACAACAAATAAAATTCTCCCTCGACTCAAAGAGGAATTATCAAAGACAGAAAACTACTGAGTTTGAGTATGCAAGTGCCATCAGCTCTTATATACACTATTTAAATCTTTAAAGTGGTGCATTGTCCTTCATGGCCTTTGAAGCGGTCCCGTGGCTCCCAGTCCAATTTATCATTCCCTTTTGATAATTTCTGCATGGAGGAGGCTGAGGACAAAGAGATATCTGTTTAAAGCCTTTTGGTTTAGGCTAAAGAAATGTTGAGAATTTGTTTCCTTTACTTAAACGTGTCTTTCAGGCATTTAAAGCAATGATGCATTGCAAGCAATGATGCATGGCAAGATAAGATGCACGTGCGTTCAATGAAATGTGGTTTCAGTAAGACTAATATATATATATATTTTAATCCCTAAAGTCAGCTCACAGCTGTGGTCACTTGAAGAGGTTTCCCCTAGAGCAGAAAAGCATGAAAATACTTCATGTAACATTAGCACTCCAAACAATGCTGGGATCAGCACAGACAGGTACATGCTTGCGGGGACCTGCCCTCATATACATTTTCCCAAGTGCTATTCCACTGTTATTTACTCTGCTAGAAAACAACTCTTGACAGCAAAAGCGTTCATTTAAAGCCATCCCAAGAAAATAGAATATTTATCCAAACTTATAATCAATGTACCTCTCAGTCCCATTCTAAAAAGAATGGACAAACTTTGCTCTAAACATTTACAAAAGCACAATCCGTCTTGAAAATGGGCTGCTTCTCTGAAGGGGTTGAATTAGGAGTAACGAAAACACATCACTTTCTTTTGCCAAGTTCCAACCTATTATTTGGGAATCCATTGCTAGAACCTATCGCTACCCTGTTGTTTCATTAACAGACGGTTATTTCTGAGCTGTGACTGAAATAGTCATAAGCTCGCTGTGATAAAGGCCAGTCTGGACGGGGCTGTCACACTGTTTGCAAAGAACAACATTTGGCAGAGCAGCTGTGTACACTCAAACGGGTGACATCTACGAGCCCTGCACTTAGTTGTATCAAGTTTGCTGTCACCTCGCTAAAGGTGGAGCTAGCCCAACAAAACCGCTGGTTACAAACACATTTTACTAACAAGGTTTTAACCATATTGAATTCACAAAAGAGTTAAACAATGCCATCTAGCTTTAAAAAGCTTTGCAACCACTCAATTTAACAGAATAAATATCCTTACATATTGTCGTGCATGAGAAAAACTGGTGCTTAGAACCAAACGCGACCATAATCACAGGTCTAAGATGTGTCAGACGACACGGCAATGCTTCCATCTGGCTGAGGTTGTTTTGGAAACAACTGTGCAAATCTAAAAAGAGCAGACTTTATGGCACAACACAGGCGGCAAACGCTGCAAATCCAAAGCTGGGGACACGCCCTTCGCACAATAAGAGAAACCTACATGCACACCATCTCTCAGCCCGCACATAGCGCACAGAAAGCTCAGAGCCCCACCCAGGCCTCCAGTCACACGCATTCCTTGATAGAGCCGTCAGGCCAACTGGAAGAGAGCCCAGCCTCTCCTGCAGTGACTAACTCCAAAGCAATGTCCTACTCTCTACCCAACCACTTAACTCACCCAGTGGGTCTGAGCTGGGTACAAAAACAGGGTACTCTTTCAAAGTTTCCACTTACTAACACCCGATGAAGCAAGGAAACTTGATCCTTTTCTTAATTCATTAAAAGAAGGGAGCCAGCCAATTTCCAAATTCATAAAGACTAACAGAAGCCCCTCATGACACTGATTAATGCACAGCAAAAGTAGTCATAAAAATGGTTGTTTGCATGGTTGAAAAGGTCTCATTTCTCCAATGTAAATGAAGATTTATATAGTCGTGCACGAGCTCACATTTGTAAAGGTTTAGCAATGCCGTGGGTTTGATAAGTGATAGAATTGTTGGGCAAACAACCAGACCACTAATTATAGAAAAGCCACTGCAAGCGTTTAATGCCACACTTTTTCCATTAAAGTGTCGTAATATTTAATAAGAGATAAACGCACATACAGTCAGCCTTTACACAATGCAATAACATAAATTGTGGCCTCTGGCTTTGCTTACAGGAGACGCTTGGTCGCCCTTTAGCAGACACGTTTCTCCAAAGCAAATTATAGGATACTTTTTATTGTGACAAGTGTAAGTCATATTTCTCCATTAAATGCTCATCATTCATTTTCCTTGCAAGAGGCAGGCAACTATGACATAAAGCAAGCGCTCATACATAAAAAGGGATAACTACAATTTGGTTTTAAGTTCCACTTTTACTTCCACGCGGACTCAATTCAAACCCACAAAGTGACCAAACTCTCGTGCAAGGACATACGCTTTCAGTCTTATTGTGGAAATATCAACTATTTACAGGAACAAATTGGGATCAAAAATATAACACCATAAAAAATGTGCTGTGAATTACACTAAATATATGTTGATTACCGAAACGTTAGAGAAAGCTCTATTGGTACATAATAAAGGCTGTCAGTATTCACATTGAGTCACTTTTTTTGTTTATCCTGTAAACAAGGCTTTCCAAACTGAGTCAAAGGATATGAGTCAGCAATCAAATATATGGTGATGACTGATGGGAAGGTAACCAGCTCAGGGTGCGTTGTATTTAATTCGCCATCAGATGGTTTTATATTTAGGTCTGAAACAGCACTGCCAAGGGTTTTGTAGAAGTGAAAAGGCATGTGGTTTGAAACGCACAAATAACTCAGTTCCCAACTTTTTGCTCATCTACAATTCAACTAGAAATAAACTCAAGTAAACTGTGCCTAGAATGATCTAACCTCTGCAGTCTCCTTGTGCTGTTGTAAACAAGTAGATGCATAACTACATTACTGAAATGGTGTGATGTAGTTCGAGCTGTAGTGAAACGTTCAGTCTACGTCAATAAATGCAGATAATCAAATCACCTTAGAGAATACTTCTGAATGCATTAGAATTATAAATAAAATATGCCCTCTGTGTGTAATTTATTTTTTCCACAAATATAAGCACGCAACTTTGAAACAATGCAAGTATCGTCACATGCAGCTCTGTCAGTCACTGGGAGCCAAGAATATGTATGTAGAGTCACTACAATATCTGTATATTATTGATTGGTACACTCTAAAAAATGCTGGGTTAAAAACAACCCAAGTTGGTTTGAAAATGCACCGACCCAACAATTGAGTTGTTTTAACCCAATGGTTGAGTTGTTTTAACCCAGTGGTTGAGTTGTTTTAACCCAGTGGTTGGGTTAAATGTTGCTTAAGACAACCCAATTGCTGGGTAAGAACTATATACTGAATGTAGTAGTTAACAGTCACTAACATGTTCTAATTGCACTAATCTGTAGGTTTGTTCAATTCAAATGCAGAAACCAAAATCAATATGTAATCCATTACATCAATCAGCAATGACAGGTGTAGCTACTAGTTAACAATTGGAAACAATTGCTACATGTCATGGAAGTCAGTGCATGCGATGTATGCATCACTGTGGTTATAATATAACCTATTTACTTGTTGCCCCAGTAAATTATGGTTTGTGATTCCTAAACGTAGCCGTTTCTGAAAACAAGAGGACTCACACATAATTGAAGCATTAATGTCAGACCAAAATGAACAGCCTTGGAAATTGAAGCTTATAAACTATAAACGGACTAACCATCTTACTGTCATGCGATCCTAATCAAATGCAGACCGTATCTTCTATTTCAAGCACAACAGCAAATGTAATCTAGCAATCCAACTGGATTGCAGAAGTACAATGGAACTACAGTCTAGCATGTGTCGTTGGCACACATACAAAATAGAAAAATAATATGATGTCCAAAATTACAAGCATGATACAAAATGTCTAAATAATAATGAAAGTTAATTCACAGAACATAATACTATAAAGTATTAAAAGTATTTAAAAGTATTTAAGGCAGCAAATGGGATCATCTGGAGATTATAATTATTTTAAAGAAAAATATAATATTAATAATAAAAAGTGTGCCGTACATATATGCGAAATAAATCTTTTAGCACAAAATAAAATAGATAAGGGCTAAAAAAAACTTGTAAAACTTGCAACTCTGCTATCTATTAAGGTATATTTGTGCAAGACTGTGTGTTACAACAACTCTGTCAATAAGGAAAATGATGAAATATGAATGCCTGACTCTGACTCAGAACCATATTGGCAAAGCCATAATGTATTGTCCAACTTTGTTCTAGCTACAAGCCAGTATTTCTCAACCATGGAATGATGATAACTCCAGGGTCTGTCTGAACAGGAAAATGTGTACCAAGATAATGCAACAAAGTCTTCAGACTTCATACTTCTTCAAATGATCCCTACATCCTGAAAGGTATTATCTAAGAAATCTTGTGTGTAACTGACAACTTATCTGTGATGGATAATCATCACAAATTCACGGAGAGTTGACTTCTTTCATCCTGTACACTTTAGAAAAAATAAATAAATGAAGATTCAAGACGTGAGAAAACAAGCAAATAGAGAATGAAACACCCCGCCACTCCTTCCTTGGCGTTCCCATCACAAGTCCTTGACAAGCCTTTAAGGAAACGACAAAGGAAGTGTGCACAAGTCCAGACTCTTTCCGTTTTCACACTGGAATAGAAGGTACTATGAAGCACACCATTATCTGACCTATCAACACATAGGAGGAGGAGGAGGAGAAAGTTGTGCCTCCACTGTAAACCTCCAGGACAATCACACATCAGATGAAGACACACAGGCCTCCAAACATTGTTTCTACTCAACATTCAAATCAAGTACCAATCAAGATAGCCTAAGCAAGAAGCTTGTTGTTCTGTTTTAAGCCAAACACTTTGTAACCTTCAAATACAACCAAGGTTGATAGAGATTGCTGAAATTGAGGCAACCACAGAAGAAATAAACTGGGGGGAAAACGTAACACCAAACTTCAAGTTTATAAAAATAAAACAAAAGACTTAAATGAAAACAATTTCAATATAATTACTTTAATACAGCTTTAACATAGTACTATATTACTGTCTGACTGCTTTATTCTGCTATGGAGTCATCTGTTCTGACAAAACAGAAGAAAGCTTTGGGTGTGGCAGGAGAAGGGGGATGGGCTCCAAATGTGAAAAATCTGCTTGTGAACATTTTTTAAATATATCTTAAATCAGATAAACTGCAAGACAGCTTTTTAGATGTCAACACTCCATAGACAGCTCCAAACTCAGCACTTATCTGCAACTTTCCCCTTTATGTCCGACTTGCTCTCTTTAATCCATTCCTTTCACACTCTTATTTTATTATATAAAAAACCTTCAGTGATCCTACTGCAAAACAGCTCCATAACTGAAGTCATGCCGCAGTCTGGCGTGAATAAAACACCTTATTCTTTCTGCTCCATAGCAAGCCTTGCTTTCCCCCTCTGTGCTTCAAACCTGGTTTCAATTAGTAAGTCTTTCCAAACCACTACATTCCATTACCCCCTCCTCCCTTCACCCCCTCTTACTCACTGCCCACACCCAGACCAGGGATCCAGGTTAAGAAAATCAAGGCAAAATAGAACAGAATTTCAAAACTGCATTTAAACATACACATTTAGGTTGTTTTAAGGATAAGAAGAATGTTCAAAACCAATTAAAATCTCAACAAAACGTATAATAAAGCAGACAAATACAAGAAAACAATTCACCCACAGTGAAGAATATGTGCTGACGTTGACCAAAAATCGTGAGCTATGACCAGATTTGGTATGGCAGAATAATGATAATTTAAAGAGGAAATATAAAAAAATTAAATAAAAACTGTGTAAGTTTGTAACGAATTTATGTCACTGTACATGCATATATGTCGTGTGGGGGGAAATAATAATATATAGAGTATAGCGTTCTTTTTTGTTTTACTTTTTTTCCAAGTCAGAGACAAGCTATCCACGTTGCACTCACTCTCTTAACTTGGGTAGCCTATATATTTTGCATGACATGCAAAACCTAGCATATTTGCCTTAAATATAAATCCCTTTTTTTTCTGAGTGATTTAGCAGGTCAACTAAACGCTGGATTGTGAACGCAAGCAAACTTTAGTATTGTTGGGAATAAAACGTGCGCAACAGATGACAATTGAGCATGTAGGCTACACACCCACCCAACCCTCTTCATGTACGTTCAACAATACGGATGATAATTTTGAGATTTTGTGACATAATATACTTTCATAGAACCAAATAAGCAAATATGTTTCGTTATTAGACATAATTAATAATATTTTAATTTCAGAGACGTCTCTAGGAAACTACTTTATGCAACGTGAGCGTCGCACACCAGAACTGCACAACTAATTAACCTCAGGAGACACACAAACGTACCTGGAACCTTCAACACCTTTGCTCTGGCATCATCCGCGGTCCACAGCTTTCTGCCACAGCCCAGAAAAGTTTTCCACCACGCTTTCCAAACTAAACTTTGACGTATTCGTGTACTCTCGTTTTTCTCGATGCTTGAAGTCTCTCTTTGTGATTTTCTTGCTTTGTTAGTTACTTTTCTCTCTCTTCCTCTCACTTTCGTACTATTTCTTTTCCTCAGTGCGCTTGTAACTCCGGGCTATGGAGAATGGCAGAGTTTGGGCTAGGGCTGTGGAGTTCTTCAGTGGAGAAGAGGGCGGGGGTATCAGTGTAGTAGGGAGTGGACCCTTATAATTTTAGTCCAGCCCACCTACTGTTTGAGTGGCATGCAGGTTTAACGCAGCGATAAAGCACGACAATGTGGATTGTAATCAAATTAAAACTAAGGTTGAACTAAGAACAAGAGTCCGTTTAATTATCAGGTTAGTGTAAGTTGGCACATTTTTAAACGTTTTTACAAGTTGTAATTATCACATGAAACATGTTTAATAATAAAAATAAAACAAATCCTGGACAATAACGTTTGAATTGTTTTTGTTTTTTAGTCAAGATTTTAAGGCATGTGCCTGCCCTGTACAGAAATAGACACACACACACCAAAAATGTAACTAATAATACAAAAAATTTATAATAATACAACAACAAAATTGCCAGGAGTAGAAAAACTGTGACAACTAGCCCCAGTGCCCTATTGTGTAATTTAAAATGTCACATGAGATGGTGGCACATGATCTCTTAAAGGGTAGGCTACAAAGTAAGCAGACAAGTACATTTGTAAAATTATGTTTGTGCATGTCTCTCCATATAACACGTAACACATATGGCCTACAACAAATTACAACTATCTGTTAATTTATTTAAATAGTTTTCTAGGCCGTTTGATTGTTGATAGTCTGTTATTGTGCTCATGCAACAGATACTAGAATTTTACTTTGCATAGCATAATCGAGTTTTGAACCAGATGTTCAAAGAAAAAACAAAGATGTTCAACTCACTGGATCTGTTCTGTTCGCTAGTCCAGCATAATTTCCACCCTTGTCAAAAAATCCTTAAGGATTTTTAATGGAAATCTGTACAGGATTCCATTAAAAATTTCTATCATATTTTGGAACCGTTCCTATAGGATTCCGTTAGAAATAATCTTATAGGATAATTTATGTCTTGTCCTTTAAGATTCTTATCTGATTCCTATAGGATTCTTTGGGAATTGTCTTATAAGATAATACATAAATATCCCATAGGATAAATCCTAAAGGATTCCAATAAGATTCCAAATGTTATCTGATTCCTATAGGATTCCGTTAGAAATAATCTTATAGGATAATTTATGTCTTGTCCTTTAAGATTCTTATCTGATTCCTATAGGATTCTTTGAGAATTGTCTTATAAGACAATACATACATATTCTGTAGGATAATTTTAACAGGATTTTATTGGATCCAATTGGGTCTTTCTCTCTCTCACACACATACACACACACGCATGCACGCACGCACACACACGGTTTTGCTATCTTTGCTTTCTACATGGTAGGGAAGGCATATTCGGACACAGCAAAGATAGCAAAATGTACCAAGGCTAATATGTCTGGATACTTGGTTCACTGTAAGAATGAAAAAAAAGTAGAATTAGACCCTTTTCACATTTCCGGGTTTCTCAGAGTGGAAGTCGTCATAGTTAGGTTAACTAAAAAATAATAAAATTAATTAAAAAACATGGTTTTACTACAGTTATATTGTAGTAATACTATAGTAAAACTGTAGTTTTAATTACTGTAGTAACTGGTATTTTTAACAACCATGGTTTTAATACCATGGTTTTACTACAGTTATATTGTAGTAATACTACAGTAAAACCATTGTAACCATGACTGCAGCAACCATGTTTTTTTTTGCAGTAAACATGGTTTTAAAAAACATGGATCATGTGCCATAAATTGGTTGTATTACTACAGTGTAACCACGGTTTTACTAAATGATCTTGAAGTACATTTAAGTAATTAAGTTACAACAAACATCTACAAAATAACAACAGAAAGAAGTTACCATTCTATGATACAAACTTTATTACAGAAATTACATAATCTGAACAAAAATATAAACTTGCATGTGTTCTCATGTGACATGAAATAATAATCTACAAAGTTGTAAATTATTGGTGATAAAGTGGTGCTGTGCAATGGTTAAAAAATTCAGTTGCTAATTTACAGATAAAAAAATAGCAATTTGATCCACTGTAATAATGATTTATATACAAAAATAACATTGTACAAATAAAAATGACTTAAAGCACCTTTAAATACACAGCATCTTCCTCCACTAAAATGTCTATAAGCTGTAAACATGTGCCCAAAACAAGCATACGTTTGCAATTTATACTGTACATAAATTAACAGGATTATATTATAACAACATTACTTAACAATTAATTACTTTATTACTTAAAAACATTACTAAAATTTTATTTTCTTTTTACGAAAAAATACATATACTACACAATAAAAATTAGAAGAAATTAGTGTTTTTTAAAAAAAATAATGTTTAAAATGATATCCACTCACAATAGATGAAGACATGAAGTCTCCTGGTGGGGGACGAATACATTCTAGGTGGAAAAGTGTCAAAAACATGTGATGCAGCATCCATGCCAGCAGCTGTCAGTGTGAAGTCTGCCGTACAGGCCGGCAGGTTACAGTCCAGCTTTGGTTTGGTTCTGTCTTGACCTTCAGACCAAAAGGATGTAGGAGCTAAAATGAGAAGAATACACACCACATTAACACACGGCTAGCTGGAATACTTAACTGTACTATCGAGGAACCATATAATAATATCCAAGTGCAATGATGTCTATTCATTCAGTGTTTTCACAACCCATACATTATTATGGCTCCAAAAGCAAAGCAGAAAGAATGTACATTAAAGGATTAGTGCACCCCAAAATGATAATTCCTGATCTTTTACTCACCCCAATGCCATCCAAGATGTTCATGTCTTTCATTCTTCAGTAGAAAATAAATAAACATGTAACATATACTTTTTTACCTCAAATGCTCGACTTTGATGTAAGGCTTTGTGGCCTCTTTACGTTGGAAAGGTCACGCGTGTGACGTATGTGGAAGTACCGTCCCAGTGTTAAAACAAACGTGCAAAGACTAAATCAAACACCCTTTACAAAAATAAAAGGTAAAACAACAATGTCGGACAATTTTAAAGTTAGAGGAGAACATGAGATGGAGTTTTTCGGCACTTGGTCAGCACTGACCTTTCCGGCTTAATACGCAGTGGGAAAACAACATCAAAGTCGTGCATTTGAGGTAAAAGGTATATAAATGCTTTTTTTTATTTAGTAAATGACCGATGGAAATTATCAGGAAATTTTAATTTTGGGGTGAACTAATTCTTTAACAATACAGAACACGATTTTAGATTCAAATTCAATTTCTATTTGTTATAAATCTGCCAGGTTCTCACACCAGCCAATCACAGCGCACTCCCTCTCCCGAATACTGATTACTCACACCTGAACCTCATCACACTCATCTCCACTATAGATAATACCAGTAAAACTCAATAGTTTTATGACCTGTTTTAATATAAACAGGGTTTGTGTTTTTAGGTTTACTTGCTAATTTAATATTGCTCACTGTCACTTATGTTTTGAATGCCAAAGCCTTCTTAATATGTATAATGTTGCTAAAGAAAATAACTAAAATCATGCTGATATTATGTCAAATATTATGTCAAATACATGCATTAAAATTACCTTCCTCAGTTCACCCGTTTCTTACAGCTCTGTCAGCAGCTTCCTCCAGAAATGTGGGAATCTTCCCCTCTGTTGTAGATGGGTTATTTTGTCCCTCCTGAAATCACAGAACATTTTTACAATATTTGTTTACCAGTTTGCAGCTAATTTTCGCGCTCCATGTAACTGACATCATCGATGAACAGTAATGTTACAGTGTATACTTTTAGATTTTTGATACGTACCATTGACAAATTAGCAGCAAAACCTTAACAAAACTATCAAAACATTTAAGTTTCACATAAAGATTTATTTAAAAGCTCAAGTTCTCATAAACAAGGGCTCAATCGATCAAATTGATAGCGTTAGCTTAAGTTACCCTCTTGTGAAAACAGTTGAGATGCCGACTTTTCCCGAAGACACTTCTATCAAGTAAATATTCAATTGAAGTGTGTCAGTTAACGTAAGAAAGGTGTCAGGAACAGTTGTGTGTATTATTTGTGTGGTTTTAGGGACTAAACTCACCTGAAACTAGTGAAAACAGCGTCGAGGAAGTGCTGCTCGTTTGACTCCGAGTCCCCGTTTCCATGGCAACTCTGCTCCAGTGTGGTTTGAAGAACGCGATTTGAATGTCCAACGCGCATGCGCATGACGCCACAGTCACACATCATTTACATAAACCATCTAGATTTAAAACATTACATAAATAAAAAATCTCATTGATATTAAATCATGAATTTAAAATTAATTAGTCATATGAGCCATTCATAGGTGCAAAATGCCACCCCTGTACTAGATAGTGAGACAAAGTGGCACTTTTATATGTATTTTATATTAATGTATTTTGTATTATTATAGGAAAATGCAACCTAATTATTTCATTTGAAAGTGTGATTGTTTTTCTATGCAAACGCTTTGCTTTGGTTATATAACAATATTAAGCCAATCTCTGTGTTTTTTCATTGAAAAGTGAAATTCCATTAAAATAAATCATAATGTCCAATAGGATTCTAAGAATCCAATAAGATCCATCAGGACAAAGTGAAATTCCATTAAAATAAATCAGAATGTCCTATAGGATTCTAAGAATCCAATAAGATCCAACAGGACAAAGTGAAATTCCATTAAAATAAATCAGATTGTCCTATAGGATTCTAAGAATCCAATAAGATCCTACAGGACAAAGTGAAATTCCATTAAAATAAATCAGAATGTCCTATAGATTCTAAGAATCCAATAAGATCCTACAGGACAAAGTGAAGTTCCATTAAAATAAATCAGAATGTCCTATAGGATTCTAAGAATCTAATAAGATCCTATAGGACTAAGTGAAATTCCAATAGGATTTTTTGACAAGGGCATAGCATTTTCAAAATAGAAAACCCAGTGTAAATCTCTGAGGAGTGTTTCATTCTAATTTAGTGACAGCTGGATTGATGAAACATCAGTGCAGTAATTAATTGAATCATTGAATAAGAATAACAAAAAAAAGAACAATCAAGACTCGGTGTCTTAGGTGTGCTCTATTTTTGAGCATTATACACTGAATAATGTTTCGTTTCATTTTGTAAATTAATTACATGTTGACAAAATGATGTGTGCACATCTAAAATGAGGTGTAACACATTACAACAAATTACAAAAATATTTCTTCATTGATTTTAAACGAGCTACAAAGACAAGAGCTCATTCAAACTGACCAGACAGCCTACAAACAAGGCCTAAATGACAAAATAACAGTCGCAGAAAAAAATACAATCAGTTTTTTCAAGACTGTTATATAAGCATGAGTCAGAACTCTCAAGAAAACTAGAACAATATCACAAGAATTTGTTACAAAAATCCAGATCTTGATTGATATTTAACAGTGTTTGAATGTATGTTTTGTATTGTTATGCTCTGTTTGTTATCAGCTGTTCCTATTTTTCATTTAATAGTCAATATTATGAATTTAAGAAAAGTAAGAAAAGAGACAAATTATAGATGGTCATAATGACAAACGCAATACATGAAATATTAGAAAATACTGAATAATGATTCTAATTAACTCAAATAATAAAGGCTGTGAACATTTTAAATCCAGTATTCAATTAAATGTAATTAGACTAACTCTAATTAGACTGTTCACTGAGGCAAGTTATATGCAATTCACAGCACAAACCTTTGAAGATGGATTATCTGCATCTAGATAACGCAAGATCTTTGAATTATAGAGATAGATAATATGTGATGGCCTTTGGAAATATGTCTTAATGTAAACTTAACCTCCTGAGAATGAGGGTAGAAAAACTGTTTTTGAATTTAGTATTTCAGCATTTCAGCATTGACTAGAGCATAAGAAAAAACTGGGGGGGGGGGGGATTTTTTATTCATATGTTATGCTATGTCCATATAACATGAAATTACATGTAAAAAAAAACTTTAAAAAAACTCACCAATCAACGAAGCAAACATTGTATAAAGGTTACTCTCAACTATATAAGATATACTGAAATAAATTAGTTTTGAAATTTTACTTTATGCAATATGTGAGTAAAATTGCCATAAATGAGTAGTTCCATTCTATACAATGTATCTAATTGGAATATTAATGTGTTCTTGGGCCAAACATATAATGAAAATAGAAGTGTAATAATCAGAATAATAATTGGCAACATTTTCATAATAATATATATTTCATATATTGATATATAATTTATTTCCCTATTGACTGTCTCCCAAAATGCCTAGTAAACATGATGTAAGTCCTGGCGTCCTGGACATGTATGAAGTCATTTGTAACAAAAAGTCATATTTTATAACATTTTCCTGTTGATTTATGACAAAAAAAAATTATAAATTATAATTACATATTAATATTAAATTACCATAAGAGTGCTAAATTTGATCAATAAATTCATTTTAAAAAGACCAAGACCAAGGAGTTGTCGTCATGGAGAAACCTCCAAACATTTGGTATCTGCCCTTCTGTGATGAATCAAGTGTCAAAAAACACACACACACACAACTGTGTACAGTTTGTAGATGGAAAAAAAAGAAGGCCCAGGAGTAAGGTGAAATGAATACCTAACCTGAAGTAACAATTGAACTTCACGGGATTTGCATGGCTGTTGAGATACCTGGAAGACTTGGAAGACTTATCTGACTTTCCATATATACCCTGCCGTTGACATTTTTTCAGTTATTCCTGTTTTATGTTTTTCTGAAAGGGGTTATTTTGCTGCAGTTACCCTGCAGCGACCAAATCAATGATTCATCCTTGTCAAAAAGCAGCCTTTCCTTCAAGCATATCACATGTTCCTCTAAACCCCTCACTTTTCAGTTTTGCTTCATTTTAACCTGCCATAATCTCACAAAATGTGTTTCACAAGGTCTAAATCCCATTTGACTGAGTAAGACGTCTGTGGTTGCTTCATTTAAATGGCTGTTTCAGCTGACTTATAGGACTTATAGACCTTATAGATGCAGGTAAACAGCGTAGGTGTGCATATGTGGCTCTGGTGTGGGAGGGTGGTTGGTTGGTGTTGAGGCAAACAGATAGATGGAAAGACAGAGAGGCAGAGAGAAAACCCTGAGGCACATACTGAACAAATCCACGTGTCACACCCATATTCAGGGCTGTGTAATGGTAAGCAGGAGATTAATTCACCAAACGAGAAAGAAGTTATACTGTCTGCCTTGTAAAGAAGGAGTGGTAAGCTGCTTTGAGTAAATACACATGAAATATACAAGTAATATGTTGCAGAAGTCAATATTAAAAACCTCACAACATTATTAGACATCTTGGGAATAGTTAGAAGAACAGACCAAAGTTCGAAACAACTGGAACAGTGTGCGTGCGTTCCTGTGTTCTCTTGTTGCTTTCTTGGTGTAGGAGTTTTGTCTCCCCAATGCAATAAAAACTTTTGGATCACAAACAGGCGAAGAATGTCAAGGAACAAAACAGTCATGCTTTCCAGTTCCAAAACCATGTGAGGGAAAAAAAAGACATGAAATTGCCACAGCAAATGCAACAAAGCTCTGTAGTTTGAGCAAATGCATATTTGTGAGATTAGTCACTGTAATCTAAAAAAGAGGATCGCATGATTTTCATTTGGATGAAGTGAGTTATCCAACGATTCTGGAGTAGTCATGAAATATATTGTAATACTTCAATGCTAGGATATGTGGGAACGGGTGTTTCCTGGTGAGTGGCTCATAGGTGTGTCTGCCTGTATGAACTAGTGTGAATAACAGCAGTCGGGGTTGGTGTGTCAGGGTGAGTCCAGGGCCGGCGTTTGCTATAGGCGAGCTAGGTGGTCGCCTAGGGCGACAATTGTGTTAGGGGCGCGAGCGCGCTCTAGTGCCGCCCATTACTTCCTATTAAGCATAGAATCGGAACAAGCGAAATACAACATAATGTTCATGAAACATGATGATCATAGGGCGCCCCCTCAGCCACACGTTTAATTACTTATCAACCTGATTATTGGATTGAATTGATGGTGATTATTGATTATTAGTTCAGGCCAGTGGCGAGGCCAGAAATTTTTAACTGAGTGGACCTTGGTGGAATAGGGTGGACCTCAATGACTACTCTCAAATTACACAAATTAAACAATATGGGACAAAATCACTTGACAGTAAATATAAGCTATATATGATTTATTTTTTGACAACAAATTCATATAATTCATATATGCAAAATTAATTTATAACAAGCAGCTACAAAGCCTATTGCAAGGAAGACAAATATAGATATTGTGCTGCTATATGACCACTAACAAGACATCAGTGTTCAGTAATTGGGTTCATTTTAAAATGGAATAACCAAGTTCTTGTCAACTAATGCAACTCAGTATAACTGTTATCAAACATGTATTTGCAGCTTAACCTGTGAGAATTTCGTCTCGTGTTATGCACCGTGGCCCGTGTTAAAAGTTTATTTCACTAGCAGACGTAAACTTATCTTCCCATCCCCTCAACAATACGCGATTGGCTAAACATTACTACTAAGCTTATTGATTGGCTGCTGCAATAAGTCAGCTATATGAAAATGTTTTCGCTCTACAGTAATTATTTTTTAATAGGGCTGTCAATCGATTAAAATATTTAATCGCTATTAATCGCATGATTGTCATGAGTTAACTCGTGATTAATCGCAATTTAATCGCACATTTTTAGCAATTGTAAATCTAAAATTAAGTTTTTAATACTCTAATCAACATGAGTATGCTATGCATGCTTTATGCAAATGTACATTTATTATTAGTGAAACCATACTTATTCAATAATAATCAATACAGCATGAAGATTAGACGTATCAAAGGTCATAGATGTTTATTTAAGAAATTGTTCATGTCTCTTAAGCCTAAACTTAAAAATTAAGAGTAAGCAGTGATTTTTCTCATTTTAAGAATATAAAGGGAGTCTTTACACTGGCAGTTTAATTCAGAGCAGGGCACAGTTCGTATGAAAAATTGGTAATGTGTACCAGTGAGCGCACCAGATCCACACCATACCTTGAGGAGGTCCATACTCCACGAGTAGGAATATAGTGCGGCCCCTTTAAGAGACGCGCGCTCCCTATTGAACTGCCGGTATTTTGCGTGTGCACGCCGAACTGGGCCGCGATTTACGTGGACAGTGTGAAGAACATGGACTCGGGAGCGCGCTTGTTCAGGGAAGTAACCTGTGCATTCGTTTTAGCCGATTGTAATGTATTTAGTTCAATAAAACAGGTGTACTGTAAGCGGTGATGGTGTTAATGATTTACCTCAGACATGAGCGAGAGTGAGCTGCAGTGCATCGCGCTCAGACTGCAGAGAATGTGCTCAGTGAAAAAAACGCACTTTTCTTTCTGAAGTCTAATAAAAGTTAAACAAAAAATGTGGTAGCTTAGGCTATGTGGTAGCTTATGTAGGCAATAACTACACTTTTGGTTTAGAATATTAATGTCAACCCTTTTCTTTCCCTATTAATGTTTGCTGCTGCGTCTGACTGCTCTCACTTTTTCCAACTACGGGCTATGCCACGGATCAAACAGAAAATGCGCGCTGCGTTAATAAATTTAGTGCTGTTAAAATGAATTTGCGTTAACGCGTTATTAGCATATTTGACAGCCCTATTTTTTAATGAAACTTTTTGTACGTGTTTAAGTGATTTGTGTTGTCACATAGGCATATTATTTTCTGCTATCACAATTTTTTTTTTTTTTGTCTGTTCTGATTGGGTGGGCCAGCCGTCAATCTGAGTGGGCCAGTGCCACCCTGGCCCTTATGTAGCCTCGCCCCTGGTTCAGGCGTTAGGTCAGGCAAGTGCTCATCTTGCGCGTTCATCAAAAATGAGGCGCCTAAACCTGCGGGTGCACATGGGACGGAAAAAGAGAAAAAGAGAAAGGAAAAAAATCGAAAGAAAGCCCAGTATAGAGGTTAGTCTTCTTATCTCAGCCAATAAGATGTCAAACTAAATAAAATGACTTAGTATCAATCTTATCAACTAATATTTATTTTATACATATTATTAATATTGTCACCAAGCTATCACTTGCTAGTTTTCTACATAATTACTATACGTATTGCAAACATGACTTCACTGACAATAATCTACAATAACCTACATGGATGTCATTTAAATATCAAAAGTCCAGTTCGTTATGAATATGGATAACGTATGCACGTTAGTTATAAAAAGTACAAACGCTCTCTACGTGCCGTCGGAAGGAAATAAATACGGCCTCATTTTTTTTTTTTTTACTGGAGCAGCCTAACGATAGATACCATATTATTTACATTAAAGACAAATATGCCGTGTTCACTAAATTCTTTACAGTGGCTGTAGTGTAGTGGTAAGACGCATGGCATAAAGATTTGATGCAGATCGATCAGAGGTTCGATCCTGCCTTTTACCACACTCGCTCTATTCCCTTTTTCCATCACATATCAGATCGGAAAGGCATTTATTTTCAATAAAAAGTGAGAAAATGTTTGAAAAGTGGAAATAAAGCGTCGAACGTGTTTAATAATAAGTGCTTCTCGGTTAGGGGTAGGCCTAGGAAAACAGACGTGCTGAATTAAAAATAGAGACGATAAAAGTGAGTGGGGTGGAGGGGTGGGGGGCGCAAAACTCCATCTCGCCTAGGGCAACCAAAGAGCTAGAGCCGGCCCTGGGTGAGTCATCCCGTATGACTACAATGCACGCAGTGCTATACCAAGAAGCGAAGGAAGGGAAAAGAACAAGGAGGGGCAGCGAGGATGAATTTATTGGGTGTGTCCTGTGATCAACTTTAGGGGATAAGAGGAGACACTTTATTTGAAGTTTAAAAAAAACAAAACAGATCAGAACAAAGTGATCTCAAATGTGCACTCTTGGTTGTGCTTTTACATGTAAATCAAATAACAGCTTTACTGCAGAGAGTACATAGTCTCTAATATAAAGTTTGAAAGCTTTCATTGATGCTCACCACATCCGCACAATGAGTGCAAACCCATCCAGCCAAACAATAAAAGTTGTGTTGTTAAAGGAAATACAATTTTTCACAACTGATCAGTTGACTGGTTTTTGTTCCCTAAACACAAATTTGTCTGGAAAGCTTTGTTTTGTAGTTATAATGAATAACAAAAGGATAAATTGGATAAAGTTTATATTTCATATATATTGTGTGCGCGTGTGCGTGTGCGTGTGTGTGTACACTGTATATATACATATATATATAAAAAAAATTTTTTTAAATAATATTTATTTAAATATCTGCATTATTTTTCATTAACCTCACAACAGAAGCTAAAATATATATTTATAAAAAAATATAACTGTATTAATTAATTAATTAATTAATTATTAATCAAATAATTATGCATATGAATACTTATAATTATGCAATTAAATAAAAAGTGTGGTTAATGAAAAATAATGCAGATATTTAGATAAATATTATTAAAAAATAAAAACAATTATATATAACAATATAACAATTATATTTTTAAAATTAATATAGATTTTTTTAGCTTCTGTTAATGTCCTTTTCAAATATGCATGTCCAAGGTATAAAATACACATTATCAGAATACATTTAAAGGGTTAGTTCACCCAAAAATGAAAATGATTTCATTAATTACTCACCCTCATGTCGTTGGACACCCGTAAGACCTTCGTTCATCTTCGGAACAGAAATGAAGATATTTTTGTTGAAAGCTGATGGCTGAGAAAGGCTTCAGAAAGGCCTCCATTGGCATTCAGTACATTTCCACTGCCCCACTTACAAGACCCATAAAGGCACTAAATACGACATTACAAAGTCCATCTCACTACAGTGGCTGTACGATAATTTTACAATACGATGAAAATTGTTATTGTGCACACAAAAATCAAAATAACGACTTTATCCACTAAGTTATTGACGTGAACTCGACGCATGCGCGAGAATATGATGCAGCTCCACCATTCGAATACATGACCCGGAAGAGGAGGAGCGCCGCTATCGCGTGAGTTCCAGGTGAGTTCATGTCAGAGACCTACACAGAACACAATATCTTGGTGGATAAAGTCATTATTAAGATTTTTTTGCACACAAAAACTATTCTCGTCGCTTTGTAATATTATCGTACAGCCACTGTAGTGAGATGGACTTGTAATGTCGGCTTTAGTGCCTTTATGGGTCTTGTAAGTGGGGCAGTGGAAATGTACTGAATGCCAATGGAAGCCTTTCTGAAGCCTATCTCAGCCATCAGCTTTCAACAAAAATATCTTCATTTGTGTCCTGAAGATGAACGAAGGTGTTGCGGGTGTCCAACGACATGAGCGTGAGTAATTAATTAAATCATTTTTGGGTGAACTAACCCTTTAATAATTATTTTTGAAAGGGGTGATGAATTGAGAAATCAACTTTCCCTTGGTGCTTTTGATATATAAAAGGTCATGGTAATATAAGAATATCCTAGTTTCATAGTCCTGTGCTTCATACTGACGTCAGTGCGTGACGAAACACCGCCTCAATAGAACATGTAATTTAGTAGCCCCGGCCAGCAGCTCATGGAGCTGTTTGGTCGATCACAAGCCAGCAGCAATAAACATTTGGAAGATAGCAAGCAAGATATTGTGGAAGAACACAGTCGCTGCTAGCCTGACGTGGTCATACTCAATTCTAGTCAGAATATGAGTCTGAAACTGCTCCATTGGGCTGTAATTATGGGGCGTGTTTCAACCGAACCAGGAAAGACATCAATTGGATAGACCTACAACCAATCAGAGCAACGAAGCGACGCATTGTCAAATGTCAACAGAGCTCAACTGCACTGTGTTGCCAAGTCCCCGTTTTTTTCTGCGGGTTGTTTTCCGCGGGTTGAAGCGACTATTATGTGATATATAGACCCATGAGTGCGAATTTTAGCAGGCAACCTTGCCAAAATAACACACATTATACCCCCCAAGTGGGCGGGGCTAAGTTCGGCTGGCATCCAAGTCGCTGCACAAGCTTCCTTCGGATCATAATATTAGGAATGTGTGATACTTCATTTATTTTGAATGAAGTTCCAGCTCACGTGGGGGAGACAGAGTTGTTCTGTCAACCCAGGCTCATTAGAAATACGTGACTCTGCCTACATTTTTGCAATACCTGAAATATGTACCTCTAGGTACGTTTACCTGCACCTTTTTGGGTGAAACGTCCACCAGAGGCGCTAAATGGTAATATTTTTTCTCCATTCCCAGACTGATCTCATGAAATGGCGTATATATGACACGCCAATTCGTATGCCATTTTGGCGTGCTATCAAGATCCATAATCGCTTTTTTGAGTGTTTATCAACGCCGTTACATTCTATCCCCCTACACTGCCCCTACCCTTAAACCTACCCATCACACACACACAGCCCCTAAACCTACCCATCACACACACAGAGCCCCTAAACCTACCCATCACACACACGCACACACACAGCCCCTAAACCTACCCATCACAAGAAACATTCTGCATTTTTACATTTTCAAAAAAACAATTTACACACACATTCAGACGCATTTTGAACGCGTAACTCTTCCCTAAACCTATCCATTTGTGTATTATAAAAAACAGGACATAACAGGCAGATACGACTGCAGGCACAATTTATTCAGAAAGTACAAATATCCCAAGTGTTCCGAGGCCCAACGATTGATTTGTGTGAAGAAAATCCCCAAAAGCGATCAGTCCATCCGCCAAAGATTAATAATACATTTCAAATATTGCCGCCGGAAGAAACATCACGTCAGCTTTGACATCATTGGCTGTCGTGTGTCTCGTGACCAATTGCGTCATTACGTGAGTTTCGATTGTAAAATGCCATTGGCTCTCGTGTGTCTCGTGACCGATCGCGTCATTCAACTTGTGTGTATCATTTGAATTAGAAATAGGAATGAAGGAGTGCGTGTGTGTTCTGTTCGCAAAGGAGCGCAATCATCATTTCAACAACTAAAACATTAAGATCAACTCTGTTCTTCACATGAAGATATCGTATGACTTCAGAAGACTTGGAATGCAACATGAGTTAATACTTTTATAAAGATTTTTGGTCAGGTTTTGCAATAAATACATGTGACTGTACATTTATTTGCCTGTTACTGTTACGTGTTTTATATTGTTGAGAGTGGGTAGGTTTAGGGTAGGAGTGGAGTTAGTTGCTCCAAAATATACAATTAGGCTATAAATATTCATTCTGTGAGATCAGGTTGGCGCGTCAATGTTTACGCAAAGTCATGATGTAGGCAGAGTCACGTATTTCGAGACGGATCTCACGAAAATGCGTATAAATAGTACGAGTTTGCAATCTCGTGGAATGTATACGCCAAAATGAGTTTTGGCGTGCTTATGGTACGCGGTTTTTCGCGTGCATATGATACGCACTTTATGGCATATTATACATACGAACGCCCCACCCCACCACCCTAAACCTACCCAAGAGTGTGTCACATGCCATAAAGTGCGTATCATATGCACGCGAAAAAACGCTTACCAAACGCACGCCAAAACTCTTTTTGCCGTATACATTCCACGAGATTGCAAACTCGTACTATTTATACGCATGACCATGAGATCGTGTTGGTATTTCCAATGAGCCTGGGTTTTGTTCTGTTCACGTAATTTTATTTCACTGCGGGATCGTTTGTAAACAAATCTCCGGATGATGCTGGATTTGGAGATGACAGGAATGGATCAACACGCTTATGTGAGTAAAACGTGTTTTTATATGTAATAGTATTGCATTGTTATAGATCGTTTTGCTTATGTGCATGTGTCTAACAGAACATACCTTTAGCACGCTGGGCTCAGACAAGATATGCCAGGGCACACAAAGCACGGCAATCTCATTATATTCCGTTCTTGTTCTGCTATTCTCTCTCTCGAGTTGACATCTACAGGGCGGTTCGCGCTTATATCGTCCGATTTTGCGGTGGGCTATGTGTAATATAAAAATGATAGTCCAATCAATCGTGGGTCGATGAGAAATAAATCATTGTGTTTGTTTGATAAAGACGTTTATGAGCCCTGTGATCGAGAAAATCATTCTGGTTGCCGCTTCTCCCTCACTCTCTCCTCACTCATGTGAACTGACAGGGGAGCTTAAGCTCAATAAATATGCAAATCTTATCCAATCCTAGCCGTGGGCGTTTACTTCCAAGTCTCCAGTGCCACGCCCATCAAAACCTAGCATTTTGGAGAGATCCTCAAAACCAGTGTAGAAAATAGCCTATTACTTATAAGTTATGATGTTTTTGAATGTAAAACATCAATAGCTGACCTCAGACAACAGTATAATTTTTTTTTTAAAGCCAGTTCACATTACACCTTTATAATAAAATAATAAAAACACATTTTAAACTGTTTTTTTATTTAAAAAAAATAAAAAATGTTTTAAGTTTTCATTTACTTTCATATATATATATATATATATATATATATATATATATATATATATATATATATAAACCTCCTTCCATCAGCAAGGGCATTGAAGATGAAACATGACTGGGTCTTTCAGCATGACAAGGATTCCAAACACACGAAAGAGTGGCTTCCTAAGAAGCATTTCAAGGTCCTGGATTCTCCTGATCTTAACCCCATAGAAAATCTTTGGAGAGAGTTGAAAATCTGCATGTTGCACTAAAACATCACTGCTCTAGAGGCGATCTGCATGGAGGAATGGTCTAAACTACCAGAGATCTCAACAGTGTGTAAAAACCTTGTGGAGACTTACAAAAAAACGTTTGAACTCTGTCATTGCCAGCAAAGGGTATAACAAAGTATTGAGATGAACTTTTGTTATTGACCAAATACTTATTTTCCACCATAATTTGCAAATACATTTTTGAAAAATCAGTCAATCTGATTTTCTGGATTTGTTCATAATTGAAGTGTACCTATGATGAAAATTACAGGCCTCTCTCATCTTTGTAAGTGGGAGAATACTTTTTTTTTTTTTTTTTTTTACAGTATTACAGGTCAAAAGTTTGGACACATTACTTTTTGTAATGTTTTTGAAAGAAGTTTCTTCTGCTCATCAAGCCTGCATTTATTTGATCAAAAATAGAGATTTTTATATTGTGATATATTATTACAATTTAAAAGAATTGGTTTTCAATTTATTATACTTTAAATTATCACTTCTGTGATGCAAAGCTGAATTTTCAGGATGGTTGCTCCAGTCTTCAGTGTCACATGTGACATCCAGTCTATCACATGATCCTTTAGAAATCATTGTAATATTCTGATTTATTATGAGTGTTGGAAACATTTCTGCTTCCTGATATATTTGATGAATAAAATGTTCAAAAGAACTGCATTTATTCAAAATAAAAACATATTTTCAAATAATATAAATCTCCTTTACAACCAATTTTTATCAATTTAACACATCCTTGCTGAATAAAATTGATTTATTTTAAAAATAAGAAAGAACAAAAATTACTGACCCCAAATTACAGACCAGTAGTGTATATTTTTGTTACAAAAGATTTCTATTTTGAAAACATGTGCTTTTTTTAAAATGTATTTATTTATTTATTTTTATGTTATGAAAATTTAGGTTATGAAAAAATATTAAGCAGCAGAACTGTTTCCAACTTTGAAAATGAATTATCATATTAGATTGATTTCTGAAGGATCATGTGACACTGAAGTCTGGAGAAATTCAGCTTTGCATCACAGAAATAAATGATAATTTAAAGTATAATAAATTGAAAACCAATTATTTTCAATTGTAATAATATATCACAATTTTATTATTATTTATTTATTTATTTATTTATTTATTTATTTATTTATTTGTTTGTTTATTTGTTTATTTATTTATTTATTTATTTATTTATTTATTTATTTAGTTATTTAGTTATTTAGTTATTTAGTTATTTAGTTATTTATTTATTTATTTATTTATTTATTTATTTTGATCAAATAAATGCAGGCTTGATGAGCAGAACATTACAAATAGTAATGTGTCCAAACTTCTGGCCTGTACTGTATAGTAGTTTCTGCTAATGTCCTTTTCATATGACATACCAGTAATCAGCAACTAAAAATGTCAGAAAATATAATTTTACTGCTAAAATAATGTGCATGCACTATAAAAAGGTATCCCTCTTAACAGACAGCTGTGGAGATTTCTTTAGATAATGTAAATGGAATTAAATTGTTTCTTTAACACTGCTGAGGCATAACAGACATATATGTTACTCTATCTAGAGTACACTACAAACAAAGACAAGGTTTTCATTCTTTCAATAGGTTCATCCTGTTCTTTGTGGGAGGGCTTGTTGCAGCAAGGGCGTTGGCCACCTGTATAAAGTAGGTTACTTTTGAGGATAGCAAATATTATTATTATTATTACATTTGGCTTTCCCCTTGAGTATGGAGGCTTGAAGAGTTTTTGAATAAGTACATAGATTTTTTGCCACAATATTTAATATGATCAAGGCCAAATTGGGGATAATTTACTGTTTATTTCTTTGTTTACGTATTTAATTTACTGATTTATTAAGCATATGCTTTCGTGTAATACTAGAAACTCTCTAAAGTCCCATCCCCCCTTTAAATGGTTTTGATTACTGTCTCCATAGCCACATTTTTTTATTTATTTTTATGGATTTCCCCTTTTTGAGATCCAGTTTGTATGTTCTAGTAAAAATGTAGGGGAGGAACATCATGAGATACAGGCTGAATTGTGGTTTCCCCTGCAGGTTGTGAGTCATAAACACGAGGGAGGGACAAACTGAAAAGGACTATTCTGGGATGGCTGCCATGGCAACATAATAAGCAGTGAGGAAGGTTATTGCAGGGATGTTTCCATGGCGATCTCCTCTGTGTATATAAATATGGTATGTCAAAATGTTTGAAAAGTAGTAACATGTTACGTTGCTGTGCAGTCAGTCAGCAATGTCATAATGAGATGAGCACAGACAAATTAGTTTTAAACTATTTTTATTTCTGCTAAATGTGCCTTGAGGACTTTGTAATGCTTTAACACTGGTTTCGGTTTACGTGTAACTTGTTCACTTTACTAAGAACATCCACACCTCTAATTGTGCCACGCTGCCAAAAATATACACGTTAAAGCATTGCAGAAGTGCTTCAGAGCTGCTCCAATTAGAATTCCATCACTTCCAACTTCCATTTCTTTCTAATATTTGAACTGAACAACAAATATATGCTCTTTGAAACAAGATAAAGTATAGGCAATATTATAAAAAGAAGATTAAATGTACAATAACCAATAAGGCTGTATTAGTACATTGTAATTTTACCATGCATATCTTTTTCACAATGAGACAATCAGTCCTGCAATATACAGTCAGACATGGTTTTATTCGTTTAGAATGCTATGACATGTACAAATGTTCCACATTATTTCGGCCTTGTGGTTACAAAAAAAAAAAAAAAGTAGCACTATGTTTATGTTAACTTCACTTTATCGTTTTGTCTTGTTTTTAGACGCATTAGGCAACCTATGATCATTACATTCCTATCATAGTTGTGAAGTTTCAAACCTCATGCACAAGTTAATACAGGAATGTCAAGCAATCTTTTACCCACAGAAGAGTGTATGTTAAATATAAATATAACATAAAAGTATGTTTCATCATAACGAAAGCCTTTACAATTAAATTAAGAAATAACCCTAAACTTTGGAGAATTTAAGTTTTATAGTAAAAATTGTTTACTATAATATACACATTTAATATTTACACATACTACAGTAAATACCCTCTGTCACACAGTGGATGCAGCAAAACTCAAATATAAGGTTGGATCTATTCTTAATCAGAACAAACTCAAATAAACACTTCTCATGGTATCAATCTCAGGATGTACAAATACTGTGAAAAAGAAATAACACTATAAAAAATTACGAGATCTGACCTTTGGCCATGACAAGACAAGCAGAATTTTTTCGAATCAGCATCCTTGACCAATACTGGACAGGCAGAGTGTTCAGAAAGAGAGTTTAGTGTGGTCCATTGGGTGGCGTGGTTGATGTTGTGGCATGCACTGAGGGCGTAGTGCAATAGTAAAGGGGAATCCACACTGATGTAATACCCACTCGACAAATTCTCTGAAAGTCCCTCAAAGGCCTTCTAAAAGGCTAACATTATCATAATGCACAGAAAATGTAACTCCTTCAAGTGGACTTTATTAGTGAAGTAATTTAGGGAATAGTGAAAGAGGGTGCGGGGGTGAATACAGCAATGAACTAACACAGGTGCTGTTTACACAACACCGTTTTCAACTAAAAAATGTTATGCATGTTAGCCGTTCATTTACACAACACCAGTGTTTTGGATGCCTAAAAACAGAGAACGGTCTCCATGTGAACAACAAAAACGCAAATCCGTCAAAATGATGACGTCATGGCCATGCATAGGCCTATTGCATGTTCACTATAGTATTTGCCACCTAATGGTAACACTGTAAAAAAGTATGTGATTTTAACGGTAAAAGGCTGTAAAAATGCTACAGTTAAAAACAGTTCATTAGTTAAAAGAAAGTTTCTGTACTATATACGAGGAATAACTGTAATAGATCTAACCTTATGGCTGTGAAATTTATAGGAAAACAATGTAAAATCCCTACAGAAAAGTATTGTAAACTCAAAAACGTATATTTTTTTTGTGTTTAATCACAGGGAACTTTTGTAAACTATTAAACATGAATGTTTTGTTATATTTACAACATGTGATTATAATTAAATGTATTTGTTAAAACTACAAACATTGGTATCAAAAACAGAGAAATATTGTAATACTGTAAAAACAATTTAGTTGTTTAGTTGCATGTGACATGCAAATATTGTAAAAACTAAAGTTGTTCTTAAAAATAAAAAAGTTTATTCACTCAAAAAAAATCATAGATATATATTTGAATTGCATTTAAATTTTCCATGCATTTGGATTACACAATTTTAACATATAAAAATTAATAAACTTAATGATATTAATTTGCAAGTCAAATATTAATGAAACAGTTAAGATTTATTGATTTGTTTCAATAATATGAATGTGATTCATATATGCCAGTTATACGTTAATGAAACCGTTAAAATTATGTAATGCTACCTACTTAGTTAAAGTACCATTGAAGCAGTGTTGAAATCAATTAGATAATTAAGTGATGATTGAGCATTAATTATGAACACCTGATGATAATGAGCAGAATCACTGAAGGACAGAAAAACAAGAACTACAACTGACTTCAGTTACACCCTTAGATTAAATCAACTGAAGATAAAAGAAGACATTAAATCTCTGAAGATCTCAGCAGAGGAGGATTAAACAACTCCACAAACAGCATTACCAGATTCACACATTACTAACCAGATGATATTGAAAATAATAGGTTAATTTAATTAAAGTCACCATGATGGTGAGCAGTGTTTTCTTTAGGTGGGCTCTTGACCTTTGACTCATTAACATTAGTTTTTCTCTGGATGTTTTAACTGTGTGTTTGAAAAGTACTTTTGTTATGACAAAAAATGCCAAGAAAAATGTAATCAGGTTATTTTGCTATTATTTGATGATGATATAATCATCGTGTAGGGATCACTGGTCTCATTCAGAGTCTAATGCTCTGGTTATGCTTTATTAATTTTTGTTTTATATCATTTGATTCAGCTTGAGATTCAGCACAGTTAATCTAATATGCCGGTGTAAAAAAATAATTGTGCACACAAGGTGTTATCTATTAGCCTGACAAGCCAGACCCACATCAAGATGTTTGGTCTGGAAACTCCCCATAGACAGGGCTCAATCCGAGGGGCGGGATAAACGGTTGTCTTTCAAACTCCCTCTGCATGAGATAGGATAGCGCTACAACCAACCAGAGCAACGAAGGTGAAGCAGAGCTTGTTGATAGATTAAACATTCGCCGTATCCGGTTGGCAAAACTCAGAACAGATCTGCCCTTTTTAAGAATGACTTCATTGCCGTTCTTTGTTCTTTTCTCAGAGAAAAGCTTAACTCCAAATCTTCCAGAGTCACGGTCAAAGCTGATTCGAAAGACCGCTGTTCTCCAGTTTCTGTGTTTACTAGAAGCACGTAAACGCAACTCGGCCGTCGTCATTATGGCCCCGCCCACCGACTCTATACACGATGTGATTGGCCCAGCAAGAGTTAGAGGGTTACAGCTCAGAAGGGTATTGAGAGTTGCTAGACGACACTCATGGGCAGATTAGATTTGCTGCCGCTAGGGTGCGTCTAGATTTCTAGGCTAGTAATCTGTGGCATTAATCAGACACACACAGACATCAAGAATCAGTGTATGAATCTCAACAATGGTGACAATCAATGACAAGTTTCATGCTGCAAGTGCATGCTGGGTACCACCAATCAAAACTCTCTCATGGGTCCCAGCATGCATTGCGGCATGCATAAATTATGCATCTGAATTGTGACTAATTTTCTTCGATTCTTACTCTTGCTTTTTACATGTGCTATTTTTCCTGTGATGTGTTATGGTAGCTTGTTTTATGTTCAGAGTTGATGTTTATCAGATTTTTTTATTATTATTGTCACCATTATTGAGATTCATACACTGATTCTTGATGTTTGTTTGTGTTTAAGCAATGCTGCAGATTAAAGCTTTTTTTTTTTATCCTGCATATTGTTTTATTACCACAACCATTCTACAACACAACAAACAGCATTACTAGCATCACACATTACTAACCAGGCTTTATTTCTGTTTTAAAGAAAAAAAATGTTTAATTTGAAGTCACCATGATGGTGATCAGTGTTTGCTTTAGTTGGGCCCTTGACCCTGGGCTTGGGTTTTTCTGGCTGCTTTAACTGTGTTTATAAAGCACTTTTTACTTCCATTTTTACCTAGTTAAAATATAGGTTGTAAAAAGTCATTAGAAAAAAAGTATAACAGAAATAGGCAAATACGATCAACATGAATTAATTGATAATACATTTAATTTTATCAAGGATATGTAAGATTTATTTGACTGCAAAGTACAAAATGTACTATTATGCTGAAGTCTAATATATATACATATATTTTCCTTTAAGGGATTAACCTTAGGTTACCTTACAGAATGCGCCATGATGGTATAAGAATTCCTGTGGTTTTATGGTCATTGCTGCTTTAAACCAGTGAAACCCAAACATGTTTAACCAAGTCAGGCATAAAATGTACACAATATATTGTACACAAATGAACACATCAAAGGTGTCAGTGTCAGACCCACAGATTGTAGTTATTTCACCTATGAAACGCCTGATGTGGTGACTTCCTGCAAATGAAACAGACATCGGCACAGACAGTAATGTGACGGGGTTAGATTTTACAGCAGCAATATAATAATTTACATCTATTTAGGCAGCAATATAATAACTTAACACCTGTAGGCAGGAATATGATTTTTATCATTTATGATTTTATGAATTTATACTGGATACTTTATACAGTATATAATTTGAAATTTAAAAAAAAAAAACAGGAAAATAAATAAAAGTATGTGTTAGTACTAAGACAAAGTTGCAAGTAAATTGAATAAGACTAAATAATAACTTAAAACATATTACCCTTTTTAAAATCCTGTGCATCTTTGAGCATAAATGATTGTTTGCAATCCTTTAACTGCCCTGAGCGGCAATGCCGTACCTTAATATCATAAAGCCAGGAAAAGGAGGAAAAACTCCTTGTGCAGAACACCCATAAAATTGCAGTCAGTGTTGGGGATAACACATTACAAGTAATGCAAGGTATGTAATCAGTTTTCGTTTTTCAAGTAATGAGTAATGTTTTGTTTTTTATTTACATGTAATAAATTTAAGTTACTTTCTTTTTCCATTCATTAACTGACAGCATTCTTGTCTCATGTTGAGAGAAATCGTGAGTAAGTGCAGAGGCGTTGTGTGCGCCGTGTAAACATGATGCTTTGTAATTATCGACTAAATGTGAGCGCGCATTCACTAATCTCACTTTCTATTCCCCAAAATGAACAAAAAGAGAGAAATGCAAACTCAGAATATTATGCAAAACTGCAGTAATTAAATGTTAAATAACACAAATGTGCTTTAAACTCAATGCCTTTACTGCTGATACTTATTGCAAAAATTACTTAATATTCACAGCACATTCATGTTTTCTTTATTTGTTTTATTGCTGTTGAACTTTCTTCTGTTTCCCATTTCACTTTTAGTGTGAAAGGGCCTTTACATTTGTCTTCTTTTTTTCTAGGCAAGTAATGCGAAATTAACATAACACTACTTTCCATTAAAAGTATCAATTAGCTCGTTTTTAAAGGACCACTCCGCCGTTTTAGAAATAGGGTGTATTCAACTTCCTTCCTAAATTTAGATATGTGGGCAAATGCATTTTTGTCAAAACAATTTTGCATTTAGTGCATGCATTGTTTGAATTTGGCAGGGTCGCCGCTAGCTTAGCTTAGCATAATGAATAGAATCCTATGTTGCCAGCTAGCATGTCCGAGTAAAAGTGAAAAAAATAAAATAAATCCACCTATTTACTTCTTGTGGCCTGTGTATTCAGGCCACAACGAGTACAAATAGTGATGCAGATTATGAGTCGATTTCCTAAGCAGATATTGACTTGGGACTATATTATGGGGAAGCACAGGCGAATCACATTTACTCGGACATGCTAGCTGGCAACATAGGATTCCATTCATTATGCTAAGCTAGCACTGCCAAATTAAAACAATGCATGCACTATGACAATAATGCATTTGCCCACATATCTAAATTTAGGAAAGAAGTTGAATAAGCCCTATTTCTAAAAATGGTGGAGTGTTCTTTAATGGAGTAACTCAATATTGTAATGAATTACTTTTAAAAGTAACTTCCTCAATGCTGCTTACAGTCTCATGACAAAACAGTCCCTAATCATCCAAGAGAAACATACAATATTAAGAACTAAAGGAATATAAACTTACTTACTTATAAATCATACTTGAATGATTTATGTGAAATAGCTTTATTTTATTTTTAATAAACTAAAATAGAATTTTTATTTTTATTTTTAAAAAGAAAAGTGTATTCTCCAAAATTCTGAATCACAATGCAAATGTGGCATTCAAAATCTAATTTGAACATGAAGATGAGAAAGTTTTAGGGTTTTTAATGAATGAATGAATGAATGAATGAATGAATGAATGAATGAATGAATGAATGAATGAATGAATGAATGAATGAATGAATGAATGAATGAATGAATGAATGGATGAATGAATGTTAAATAAAAATGTATAAAAAAATAAGATTCTGCAGAATAATCTAAATTGTGATGTTGATTATGAGTGGTCAGATGTTCTTTCTTCCACTGAATAACAAGATGCTTCCATAAAAATGTTTAAAATAATTTGTAATACAATAACATAACACAAAATAAAATACATCGGCTCATACTTTTGCACTCTATATATATATATATATATGTATATGTCCTAATATATATAAATATATATATATATATATATATATATATATATATATATATATATATATATATATATATATATATATATATATATATATATATATATATATATATATATATATATATATATATATATATATATATCAGTGATGGCATTTTTTTTGTTGTTGTTGCTGTGACCACCCCATTACAATGGATTATGATACCTACAAAGTAAAATGTGTCTTAAATAACCACTATAGTAACTGAACTCTTGAATATAATGCATACAGATTTGCCCACCAGGAAAATAACAGTTGCAGCTCCAGCCTTCTGCATCACACATAAACGGTGAAAGAATAGTTCTTTTGCATGACATTTCTGAGCATTGTAGTAGAGCTCTGGATGAAACCAACTTATGCTCCACCTCCCCCAATGGTAATCTGAGCCAGCAGAGTTATGTATGGGGTCTCATGTCCAAAAATGCAGGGGCTGTCTGTTTTCGCTCTCCCTTCTGATTTCTGCAATGCTTTACACGAAAACGAAAACCCTCCAGTTACTTTATCATACGAACACGTCGAAAAGAGTTGGTTGACTTTAAAACTTCTGAAAACAAAGAAATGGATGTTAGAAGTTTGAATCATCAGATGCTGTCCTAATGAACCGTTGTAGTGGTTCCCAGTGATTGACAGCACCATCCACATTCTTCCCTTTGGCACTTTGACCTTCAACCCCTTCACTGGAATGCCAAAAATTCTTTCTTGCACGTCTGTAGAGGAAAAATATGCAGGCCATCATTAGAACTTGGATACATATACCTGTTTGCACCGTTTCCCTGAGAAACGACAATGTATCAGGGTTAAAAAGCATAACTTCAGATTTTGTTTGATTTGGACGTAATTTCGCATAGAAATTGAAGCGCAAGAGTACAGTTGGTGAAGACTTTTATGGTGAGTTCTGGTGAGCCTAATTGCAAACTTGCATGGTTACTTTTTCCTGGCACAGGAACATGGTGTACTGACTCCAGGGGAAAATTCCCGTATCAGCACAATGTAGCACAAACCACGTTCAAAGATATGCTTTCACTGCCTGGTTTCTGTTCTTATGTTCCTCATCTTATATTGAGGTTTCATTACTGACTCATTGTTGCCATGGCACTATACTTGCGTACAAGGTAACACTTATGTGACGCTGTTTTGTGTCAACGTTCTAGAATTACCACTCTGATCTACAGAATATATTTATCTACTAAACTCCAAATACTGGCTGAATGTTTTTCGAAGCGGACTGCTTACAGATTCCTACAGATTCTGATGTGTGGAACAGATTCCTAACAAAGGCATACCAGGCTTTTTTCTTCTAAACTCTGTCTTTCAGCCACTATAACATTCTATTACAAGTACTTGCTGTAGCCTAATAAAATCAATCCGGAAGGAGCCGAGTGATGGGAGCTAAGGGAAGAGCCGGGGTAGGAATAACAGCAAGAGAGCGAGGAAGCGCTGGGGAACTTCAGGGGAGCTGGCAGCACTAGTATAGTGTTGCTGTTGGCATTACAGTGCGTATTGTTCTTGAATCTGGTTTAGTTTGACCCTTTTAACTCCCAAGCCTCTGAACCAATACAAAGGAAGAGGAGGTTTTCTGGCAAACACTCAGTTCCACACTCTCATGTTTGTGTGTTTCCTAACACGGATCATATTTACAGTCGCTTGACTCTTAAAGCATTGAAAATCAAGAATTTGTAAGGATTACAAATTAAGTTGATTTGTTTTTAACTTGTTGTAAGAACTTATGCATCTCTAGTGTCAAATCATATTGCAAAATAAGTGTAAGTGTAAGAGAGAGAGAGAGAGAGAGAGAAAGAGAGAGAGAGAGAGAGAGAGAGAGAGAGAGAGAGAGAGAGAGAGAGAGAGAGAGAGAGAGAGAGAGAGAGAGAGAGAGAGAGAGAGAGAGAGAGAGAGAGAGAGAGAGAGAGAGAGAGAGAGAGAGAGAGAGAGAGAGAGATTAGATACGGGATATGGGTTATGGGTTAGATATGGGTTAGTTCACCAAAAATTTAAATGATGTCCTTAATTCCTCGTAAGAATAAAAACCCGTAAGACCTCTGTTCATCTTCATAACACAAATTAAGATATTTTTTGATGAAATCCAAGAGCTCAATGACCCTTCCATAGGCCCAGAAAGGTTGTAAAGTCATCATTAAAATAGTCCATGTGACTCCACTGATTCAACCTTAATTTTATGAAGCAACGAGAATACTTTTTGCATTTAAACTTTATTCAACAATTTCTTCTAGCCTGTGTCAGACTCTTACGCTGTTGACGTAGTGTAAACACATCACCATTGGCCGACGAGGTTGACTCGCCAACAGTGACGCGTCGTTCTGCCACAGAACTAGGAAGCACTGCGCTCTTCACACTATACGCCAACATTGTAAAGGCTGTTACAAACTCCACAACAACAGTTCTCGCTCCCAGGGCTGCGGGAACAAAATTACGTAATTTTGTTCTCGCAGCCGTGGTTTGGGAGTTCTCGCAACTTGTTCTAAACACATTGTCTGAGCACAACTTTTTTTCTTGTGAGTGTCCGAGAACTATTTTGTGATTGGTCAGAAATTTAAAGTGGGCGGGGGTTAATGCAGAGAAACGGAGATGCTCTGTGCCTGCTTTTCTCATGAAGTATGGAATGTCCTGGGCAGAACGAACTTTGTTCTTGCCACCTCAAGAATTCTTGCAGAGTATGGCCCAATCTTAAGAGCCCTACACAGACCAGAAAGTCAGTTTGTTTTTTGCGTACAAAAAAGTACTCGTCACTTGATGAAATTAAGGTTGAAACACTGGAGTCATATGGACTTTACCTTTCTTTACTTTTCTTTCTGGGCCTTGAAAGTTTTAATTAAATAGCTGCCTATGGAGGGGTCAGAGAGATCACAGATTTAATCAAAAATATCTTCATTTGTGTTCCAAAGATGAACAAAGGTCTTAGGGGTTTGGAACAATGTGGATGAGTAATTAATAACAGAATTAAAATTTTTGGGTGAAGTAACCGTTTAATAAGAAATATTACTTGAACAGCAAATCAGCTTAATAGTCTGATTTCTGAAGGATCATGTGACACTAAAATTCAGCTTGGCCATCTCAGAAACAAAAAAATAATTTTGAAGTATTTTAAAATAGAAAACAAGGCAACATTTAACAATAAAGTCCCAGTGGTTAACATAAGTTAATACATTAACTAAAATTAGCAATAAACATTACATTTCTAAAGTAGGCCTGCTTATTTATCTTTGTTAATGTTAGTTAATGAAAATACAATTACAAAATACAAGAACAATTGTCAATTCATGTTAGCTCAGGTCAATTAAATAATGACTTTTCAATGTAATAATGAACAATGTAGAAAAATCTCATTCTGTTTCTTTTCTGATTGGGCTTTTTTTCTTCACAAAAGTTGAGATAAGCATGAGTTTAGTTTACTGAAATAAAAAAGTGAAAATGGAAAGTTATCGAATGTTATCGGATATTGTAAAGTGTTGGTGTAATTTTAATTTTAGTAAGATTAAATATGTTTTTACTTTATTTCTGATCAACATATCAGGCATCTTTTATGCTTTCCTGTTAGAGCCCACAAGACAGCTTAATTATCTGAGAAAATGTGAGGAAAATCAATGACTGTACTCTTCAAAGGCATGCAAGTGAATCAGCTATCACTGTGGCACAATGTCCTGCTAACACACTCATAAGGTTAAATGAGGGCAGTGTATCCGGCTGTAGAGAAGCATTTACATGCATGAGCCGAGGCCACACCCTGTGTTCACCGTTGAGCAACAGAACTGATCATGAATGCCATTTATCAGTGTAACTCTTTAGCATTAAAGTGATAACATCTTTTGTGAGTAGACACACTTACTGAAATATTTACTTAAACAGTAATCAATCACTCACAGTTTTGATTAGGTTGCTCCCCCATGTGTGTGTTTAATGTACTTGCAGAACATTTTAGGCAATGTTGTTTACCTCTCCCACACGGATCAGGGTTGTATTCCTTTCTGTTGTTTCAAATATGAAATACAGAGGATTAGTAACCATATTCAAGCATATTAAATCATTGAAGCATTGAAAACAAAATAAAAGGATAAGTTACCAGTTACGCCCATGGGTAAGGTGTGGCTTTCCCCCCCCCCATGAAGTTTACAAAGTCTTACCTCAGGTGTGTCAACTAATAAGACTAGTATACTCCTATGCCAACAGAAGTGTGTGCTTGGAAATCAGCAAATGAGTAATTTCTCATCCAGGGACAGGAAAAAGACACTGCAATATTGCTGCATAAGAACAGACTTGTTTGCACAGCCTTAGCTTGCACTAATTTGCCTTATTTAGGCCCATTCTGTAACTTGAAGCCTTGCCTATGGCAATAATTGCTGGTAAATAAATACCTGTGGTAAAGATTCAGACTTTATCACCCGGTTTCACAGAGTAAGCTTAAGCCTTGTCCTACACTAAAATGCATGTTTGAGCTTTTAACTGAAAGCAAATTGCACTGGCATATCTTGAAATGTCAGTGCCATTGTTTAGTCTCAAAATGCACACCAGTAGTGTCATTATTTTTCTACGGCATGTTTATAAAAGCTACTTAAATGTGCTAATTAAACTAACACCCATTCACACCAAGAATGATAACTATATTAGCCTCCACACCAGCGGACAATATCATTCTCTTTATTCTAAGTGCATGATTGTCTTCCACAAGCGTGATGGATTCTGATTGTTTTTATCGTCTGGATACATGGGTGCATTTGTTCTGAAAATGATCCCAGCAATATAATTTATTTGTGCCATTATTGTTATAGCTGTGGTGTGAACTCTTGCTATTTTTTAATATTGAGAATGATTTTTAGAACTTTATCTTTATAGTTATCATTCTTGATAATATACATGTCCTTCTCAAAAAATTAGCATATTGTGATAAAGTTCATTAATTTCCGTAAAGTAATGATAAAATTTTTTACTTTCATATATTGTAAGGATTACAAATCAAGTTGGTTGGTAGATTCAAATTTAGTTGGTAGATTCATTGCACACTAACTAAAATATTTCAGGTATTTTATTGTTTTAATACTGATGATTTTGGCATACAGCTCATGAAAACCCAAAATTCCTGTCTCAAAAAAAATTAGCATATCATGAAAAGGTTCTCAAAACGAGCTATTAACCTAATCATCTGAATCAACTAATTAACTCTAAACACCTGCAAAAGATTCATGAGGCTTTTAAAAACTCTCAGCCTGGTTCATTACACAAAACCGCAATCATGGGTAAGACTGCCGACCCGACCCAGCCCAGAAGGCCATCATTGACACCCTCAAGCGAGAGGGTAAGACAGAGAAAGAAATTTCTGAATGAATAGGCTGTTCCCCGAGTGCTGTATCAAGGCACCTCAGTGGGAAGCTGTGGGAAGGAAAAAGTGTGGCAAAAAACGCTGCACAACGAGAAGAGTTGACCGGACCCTGAGGAAGATTGTGGAGAAGGACCGATTCCAGACCGTGCACAGGCGTGTGCAGGAAATGGGCTACAGGTGCCACATTCCCCAGGTCAAGACACTTTTGGCCTACAGAGAAGCAGCACTGGACTGTTGCTCAAATTTTGCATGTCATTCGGAAATCAAGGTGCCAGAGTCTGGAGGAAGACCGGGGAGAAGGAAATGCCAAAATGCCTGAAGTCCAGTGTCAAGTACCCACAGTCAGTGATGGTCTGGGGTGCCATGTCAGCTGCTGGTGTTGGTCCACTGTGTTTTATCAAGGGCAGGGTCAATCCAGCTAGCTATCCGGAGATTTTGGAGCACTTCATGCTTCCATCTGCTGAAAAGCTTTATGGAGATGAAGATTTCGTTTTTCAGCACAACCTGGCACCTGCTCACAGTGCCAAAACCACTGGTAAATGGTTTACTGACCATGGTATTACTGTGCTCAATTGGCCTGTCAACTCTCCTGACCTGAACCCCATAGAGAATCTGTGGGATATTGTGAAGAGAAAGTTGAGACGCAAGACCCAACACTCTGGATGAGCTTAAGGCCGCTATCGAAGCATCCTGGGCCTCCATAACACCTCAGCAGTGCCACAGGCTGATCGCCTCCATGCCACGCCGCATTGAAGCAGTCATTTCTGCAAAAGGATTCCCAACCAAGTATTTAGTGCATAACTGAACATAATTATTTGAAGATTGACTTTTTTTGTATTAAAAACACTTCTTTTATTGGTCGGATAAAATACAAAAAAAAATTGAGACAGGAATTTTGGGTTTTCATGAGCTGTATGCCAAAATCATCAGTATTAAAACAATAAAAGACCTGAAATATTTCAGTTGGTGTGTAATGAATGTAAAATATATGAAAGTTTAATTTTTATCATTACAGTATGGAAAATAATGAACTTTATCACTATGCAATTTTTTTTAGAAGGACCTGTATGCATTATTAATTAGAATGCCATTGAACTTATTTAGCAGATTGTTTCATATGAAGCAATTTGCAGGACATATACACCAAACAATGCATGAGATTATGACCATCCTAATGTTGGTCCCGCTTCTGCTGCCAAAACAGCCTTGACCCATTGAGACATGGACTTCACTAGACTCCTAGAGGTGTGCTGTGGCATCTGGTAAAGATGTAAGCAGCAAATCCTTTAAGTCACAAGGAGTGGCCTTGTCCGTTTGCAAGGGGGACTTGTTTGTTCAGCACATCCCACAGATGCTTGATTGGTTGAGATCTGGGAAAGCTAAGTCAACACCTCAATCTCATTGTGCTCCTCAAACCCTTCCTGAACCACTTTTGTTTATCCTGCTGAAAAAGGCCACAGCCCCCAAGGAATACCATTTCCATAAAAGGTTGAACATGATCTGCAAGCAATAATGCTTAGGTAGGTGGCATATGTCAAAGTAACGTACACACCCGGCCATCCACATAATGTTAAAGAAAATGTGATTCATTCATCAGACCAGGGCACCTTCTTCCTTTGCTCTGATGCTCATGTGCCCACTGTTGGCACATTCAGCAGTGGACAGGGGTCAGAGGGTATCCTGACTGGTTTGCAGTCTGATGAACTGTGTATTCTAACACCTTTCTATCAAAACTAGCATTATCTTCTTGAGCAGTCCGAGCTACAGTAGCTCATCTGTTTGATCGGACCACACTTCAGCCTTCGCTCCACACGTGCATCAGTGAGTCTTAGCTCAACATTAAGTGGTCTATATACACACACCATACATACACAATATATATGGGACGAACTAAAACTCCACCCAGCCTAAAGAAAAGAAAAAAATCTTACCATGGTTGAAAAATTATCCTCACACTGTCACAGGATTTGCAGTTGGGTCTGCAATGCCATATCAGGGCATTAAAATGTTAATGGGATCCGTGACCTGAGGCTCCCTCTGGTGGATTTTAGTTGTATCTATTTTTCCAAATGCCAAAGTTAAAATATGCAAACATTCCCTTAATTAAATGGCCGAGACGCCATTTTGTTTTCGGCGTTTCAATGATTTCCAGATTTGAAGAGAACATCATAATTTATATGCTTTCTCAGATCCCAAGAGAGCATCAGGCACTGCATGTGGAAAGACTTTCCGGGAACATTAAAACCAGGACTACCTAATTAAAAGCAAGTTTTATACCATCAGTCCAAAGCTGGCTAACTGCTGAAGAAACTATGACTTTAGTTTTTTTTATTTCGAGACAAAAAAAAAGCACTCAAAAGATAAAGGCCTCTTTTAAAGCTCCCTTAAAAACACAACAACACAAAGTGGGCTTGTGAAAAAAGTTTTATTTCTCTCAACTCAAGTCTCCTTCCACCACAGCTCAAAGGCTTGTACATGGGGGTTCTCAAACAAATGTCATGTCCATTGATACGAATGTTGATAAATACAAGGTGCAACACGTTCTCATTTGAAAATCTTGCCCTGGTTGAAAGGTTTGCCTACATGTTTAAATTCACCCTCCCATGCAAAGTATTCCTTCACCATGGTCTTGCACTCCTCGCTGTCCACATCCAACTTGCGCCAAGTGTATGACTCGTAGTCAATCTGCCAATCATCACTCAGCTGGGGAGAGAACAAAAAACTATGAATCAAATGTTTTTTTACAGTAAAATTCTAATTATAACAATGAGTAAACTTTTGCACTGAATATAATGAGTCAACTGAAATTAGTCATAAATCTTGTGGCAAACTGACCTCACCATTTATTTGTTCTATACGCAGTGAAGTAAAAACAAATTGAGATTTGTACAGTCAGCTTGTATAAAAACTTGTCAACTAACCATATCAAAATACAGCTAACTGGTTTTGAAAACATTTCTGCCTATTATAATACTAACATTTGTATCTACTTAACTGCGCAAACACTAATGGCAAAAACAGCCTGTCAATTAAGCCTGGTTATCCTGTCCCACATGTAGGTAAACCCATTTTTAGGTCTTAGATTCTTTAAATTTAGGTCTCAATTTTTAGTCAACCGTGTCCTGTTTTTGTTCAGTTCGTTTTGTTTAGACTAAATCTATGGGCATTACAGGTCGTCACATTTTTCGACAAGCTGCATAATGGTTAAAGTGATCATTTTGCTAAAAAAAAAATAAACATGCAAAGAAATTTCTTGCAACAACTTAATTTTATTTGTATTTTTTAATAAAAATTGCACAAATTAATAGAAAGTTAAATCATATACATGACTTATTTAACCTCATCTAGGCCTGGTTTTAGCTTATGGACAGTTAAGTAACTAATAAACATGTCTTAGAAAAAAAAGCATTACTGGTGCACATCATATTTTAAGATATCAGTGCAAGTCTTTTTCAGTTAAAACCGCAAACATGTAGCCTTTACCAGGTAACAAATTAATTTGTGCCAACATAGAAATTGATTGATTTAAGCATCAAAACATACAGGAAGTCTTTTCCACTTTAGAGAGCTGATATGCTTCTTCAAAAGGCTAGTTTATATTTACCAACATTATCAACTTTCAATTTATGTGAAATATATAAGAGTTTTAACATTCAGGTTGTTTACTCCAGCAACCCTTCTGCATTTGTTGTTGCTTTCAGATGAATCACTGTGGGGATGGAAAGATTGTTTGGGTATTGGTCACAATTGGCCAAAACTCAAAAGCTAATATTCCTTTGTGCAAATACGATGCAATGCGCTTGAGTTAAACTTTCACCATGTGCCTTCAGATATAAATGTGCCTAATCTCGTTGGCAGTTTATAAAACCTGATCTAGTCAATGTGATTTGCAATGTTTGTAAAACTAATGCACCACATTAAGTATACTGTACATCATGGGGAAAGACTAGTTTGACCTAGAGAATATATATAATATCCTCATTAGAATATATACCTAGAAAGACCTAGATCATTAGTGTGTGTATGTATGTGTGTATATATACACACACACACACACACACACACACATACATACATATATATGATTCACTAATATCTGTGGAACTATTCACCAACCCTGCCTTTAAGTTCAGAGACATGTTATGCTATTAGAATGTTTTCACATCCTGATAGCAACCACTAAGATAAGTAAATGTATTTATATGTATATATATTTTCGGTGAAAAGCGTAGGATGTTTGTCCAATCACTGCAGTTTGTCTAAATAACATTCTAACTACCTTTAACAGTCAGTTTCTGAGAATTAGCATGGATTACAAAACAGAAAAATATGCACATCTCTCTTTACAATGTGACACCAGATACCAATCGCCCCAAGAACTGGCAAATCTTGTGAAACAAAAACTCAGGTGTCACATTAAAGGAAGAGTAAGCTAATGCTTTTCACCCACATTATCTAATGTTGTTAGTTTAAAAGTGAATTGTCGCAATAAGTCACCCTAGTGTTCTTGCCTTCATTTTAAAGCTACACTGTGTAACTTTTTTAGTTTATTCTTAGCTAAAACACTTAGATCTTTAAAAAATATATGTGCTCATTAATGTATATTTACTTCTTTCAAGTAATAAAAGTATTCTCGTAAGTTTATAATGTGCCATTGAAAATACATATGGGTGAGGGGTTTGAATGCTGGTCACCATGTTGCCCCTCCATCTTGACAGTACATTAGCCAAAGAGGGACATACCCGTAAATTCAAGCTTCGCCTTTCGCGTTTTAACACTCGATGGCACCGTGTCGAATGTGAAGAGAGGGATTGCCATGTTAATCTTGGACTAAATCGGCCACTGTAGGAGTTAAAACGAAATCAAAATTGAGAGGAACAGAAACTATTATTCACTGGATGGTCATATACCTTTTCACTGATGGATGGTGGAAAATATCACAGTGTAGCTTTAAAGGTTGTACACAAGAAGTGTCCTAAATGATTGCATAATACATTCATATTTAATGTGTTATTTCTTTTTATGTAATGTGTTTACACGCAGTTTAATTCATAAACATGAACCAAAAAATTGTTTTTATGCATAATGATCCAAAGATTGGAGCCTCTAAAAGGTTATATAAGAGGCGACCCGAGAAGCCCGACAGGTCCAGAAAAACTTGCGGGGTTCGGGTCGGATTCGGGCTAATGTTTAAACAACAGCCTCGTTGAGTTTCAGAGAAACCTTTACACTGTCCGGCCACTGCGTTTGCACGCATTTGTTTACCGTTGCAAACCATCTTTAAATATAACATTGTAACAATGGTCGTAAAAAAGGAGGAAGGCTGCTTAGACTTAAAAGAATAGCCTAAGTTGTGTTATAATAAACTCAATACATTCAACCCAGTTTCCCCACGGCTCTCCAGAGCATCCAGTGAACACACGTCCTCAGCTTCTCTCCCCCTCAGTCCTTGTTCTCTTGTGGCTTTTATACGATCTCTCAGTTTGAATTATTGCAATTAGCGTTCATCATTTGCACTTGACCTAACTACTTGATTAACACCACTCTCCCGACTCTCTCTTCATGCAGACCTCACTAAACCATTCCCCCTCAAACACAAACAAATTGCAAAAATGTTAACATTATTTGCTGTGCGAAACGGACCTCCGGTACGGGCTTCGCATGTAAATGTAATGTTCGGGTTAAATGATCTTGGGTACGGGCCGGGTTCAGGCTTCAGTTTAAAGCCCTGGCAGACCTCTAGCAGGTTGTACTGTCCCTTTCAACATACCTTCACATGTTCATGCTTTTTCTGTTACTAGGATTAGCGGTCTCGCGCACTGCGTGTATACAGCGAGCGGTTACGGCACATCAAAACAGCATTCGTTATTTAAATTGTGATACAAGAAACAGAAAGAAAACTTTTTTATAGAAAGTAACAAAATAGAGATAATTCAAATTATTGGTGGTTAAAAGTGGTTAATGGGCTACATCTCTGAATTCGTCCACACACGTGTACTGAATTAAAAGAAACATTCCAAAAATTCTCAGTACGAATGTGTGTACCGTTACACCCTACCAAAGACACACAACTGGATTCTGAATCTGATTGCATGTAAACCACTCACAGGAAATGCAAGGTCCTGGCCTCTGAAGACCCAGATACCAGAGATGCAACTGTCGTTGTTTGCACCGAAGAGGATGACACTGGCAAATGCATTCTTACGTAGTTTGTCAAGTCGCTGGAACATTCCTGAGGAGACAAGCAAGAAAGTACTTGAACATCTCTTTGAAAACTATGCAATGCTAAACTCTTGCGCAAGTAGTACATGCTGAACTGGAATGAACAAACCGAGAACAAGTCACAGCATTCCTAGCGATTTGTTTAAAGAGACAAACAAAATGTGTGAAGTCAATGTGACATGACCTACCTGTGATAAGATTACAGCTCATGAAGGCCATGGTCAGCTCCTTAGGGAAGCGGTACTCAGCATACCAGATTGAGAAGCCCTCACGATCAAAGTGATCCCAGAAGTAAGGCAATGCCACAGTCATTGTGTCCTCATTGGAGTATTTCCTCTTGAACTCATCCATGACAAAAGAACTAGTGGCAAGAGGACAAAGTCAGACTGATGAGTGAGCCAACACATTCAAACAGTAACCTCTCTAAAGTTAAGGTGTATCAAGTACCTTTTTGGAAGATGAGCAAATGGGTCCTTGGCTTTTGGCTCTGAAGCCAATGCAGCATCACATTCGTCCATCTCCTCCTCAGCAGGGGCGGCTTTCTTTTCCTCCTTTTTCTTCTCTTTTTTCTCCTGCTGCGGCGGTTGTTGCTGCTGCTTGCCTCCTTCCTTGCCAGCCTTCTCCTTCTTGGTAGGAATCTCCTTCTTTGGCTGCATCTCTGCAAACTTCTTAGCTATAGAAATTACAATAAATGAAAGCACGCATATTAGCACTCAATATTGAGAAAGAAAACTGCTGCACTAAACATTTTCACAGAGACTATGAAAATTAATAAAAAAACGTAATTTTCCTGCAAAATAATTAAGACACTATCATTTAAAATAATAACTACGCCAAGGATTGTACTGTATAAAAATAAATATAAATAAAATAAAAATAGTTAAAATGTAAGAAAAGCCCTCAAGGTCCTTCTCCATTTTGCGATACATGATCATTCAAAATAATAATAAAATATTGATGTGAAAAATAAAATTATGTATACAAATTTTAAATGTATTCCAAGATGCTTTAAGCATGTACATTCAATTATAATTACATGGTGTGTCACCATTTTTCTCAAGCCTGCTCTACAAAGCCTTATTACAGCACCTGCCTCCATAATTGCAGGATGACCTATAAACTATTGATTTAAGAAACATCAGCATAATGTCAAGTACAAACAAAGATATCCAAGAAATCGAGGTTCTGCACAATTCATGTTCAAGAAGAGCAAAAATTACACTGCAAAAGTGTTTAAGAAAATTACCATCAAACTGAGCCATTTTCTCACAGAGCTTAACCTCCCCCAAAACGGCCTTAAACTGAGGTTGGTTGACACAGGTCACAAACCAGCGAGTAACATTGGGGTAAGGCTGGCGGAACGCAGGCTCAAGAACCTAGAAATGTGAAAAGAAAAAGAATTTGCACACAATATTCAATTTGCAACTGAAAAATTCCCAACCACTAATACAAGTTATTAATCTAATGTAGGTATGGTCTATCATTATAACTTTATTAAGTACATTTTTATTAAAATGGTTCAGTCATCAGATGCATTTAGGGGAGTAACAATTTATCGTTATATTGCAATATAACAAATGTTAGTGTTGATGTGAACAATGAGTCACGATGAAGAGCTTCCTGTATAAGGTATAGTTCACTTAAAAATTAAAATTAGTTATGAAATAACCCCCATAAAATTTAAAGCCACACACAAAAAAGGTCAAAGGCATTGTGTAACAAATAAAGATTATAAATAGTTTTAATCAGTCTTCTGAAAACATACAATCGCTTTTTCTGATGAACAGATTTACAAAGCACATACTATAGTAATATTGTCGAATGTTCAAGTGTATGCATGTACAACAGGAGTGAGTGATTATTTTGATATTTGGATGATGCAAGCCTTTAAAATTTGGGAATAGTAATGTGGATCCGTTTTGGGTTTAGAACTAATTTACTGCATTGATCATGTCCATACAGACTGGAGTCGCGCTCCAAAAATTGAAAGCACAAATATTTAAATTGCCATATCACATGTCTAATTTTAGTAGAATGATGATTCAAAGCATTGTATTCTTATCTAAGTGAATTAACAGAGGGGGAGACAGGACAGTGAGCACCAGGAGTGTCTAAATGCAGCTTGCCTGTTTAGTTTAGAGTACGTGATAGTCCTTGAAATTCAGTGTCAGAACTATTATATATAAATGTTCAGTATAATGTATAACTCAATTGGAAAATATGCAGGTCCAGATAATGCCAAATGTATGATTTTATAAAAGGACCTACATTATTTGCAATGTATGGAGTCAGTGACAGACAGAATGCAAGTATTATTGACTCTGAGGCTGAAAATACAGAATTAAGTAAAAATTAAAATTGCCCTGTGCATTGGGGACTAGGACCAAGTACATGTCTATTGAAGTCCACCCCATATATATGTATTTTTGATCTTTCTTTTCCTGCCTGCAGTAACTAAGAGTGAAACATCACTTCATCAGTAATTATTAGGTATTGCCAGAATTTGCTACCTTATGGAATAAAGGTAAATTGCTCTTATTCCATCATTAAAGATTAAATTATTGTTGTGCAAAATAAATAAATATACATACACACAATTTTTACTAAATTAAGGGAAATCAAACACGCATAATATTAAAATCAAACACGTATAATATTTTTGTTATACAGTTTATAATGAATTGTTGATTTATTGTGCATCCCTAACAATAAGGGCATAGCTCAGCTATCAACTACAGCTCAGATTTTCATGACACCTTGTAGACTCACCTGTTTGTAAAGCCAGAGCAGAGAGCAGACAACAGTGATATCAGCTAGACTGACTCTTTCCCCAACCAGGAAAGTCCGGGTGTTTAAGTGCTGATTCAGGACAGCAAGGACTCGTTTAACCTCTTCCTTAGCCTGTTCTGTGGCCTACATACAAGACAGAGGACAGTCTTACAAAACATTCAAAGCACTTCATGACAGATAAAACCATTACAAATATTCAACTCTCACCTGTTTGTTGAACTGCATTATACCCAAGGTGGGGAACACCCAGGCACTAGCTGGAGGGATGATCTCAGAATCAGCAAAACTGACCCACTGCAGCACCTGGGCACTGGCCTGGGGAGTGCTACCACGAAGGGCATCACTGCTCACTGTCGGGACACATATCGGCATTGATGGTGTGCAATAAAACACAAAAAGTTTTTAAAACATCACAATGGACTCATTTACACTTGGCCACTTAATGCGTGAAAATACCTGGGGTCTCTTTATAAAGATGTGCATATGGCACTCCTAATTTTAAAATTACGACGGTTCCAAAAATGTCCCTAAAAACACTTTGTGAAAAGTCTGTTTGAACAACAATAAATAATATGCATGGGATGGTTTCTGTTCAGGGCATCTCCGTTAACGCATGCAATACATTTAAATTCCTTAACGTGTTAAAATAATTTAACGCAAAAAAAATAAAACGCCTCTAGATTAAAAATTATTTTGACTCATTTTTTTTTTAAAGTCGATATTTGTGATGAAAGTCGAGTCGACTAGTCGCTGATGACTTCATTGACGAACAAATAAGCCTGAGCCTCGAGCCGACACGGGTCTTCTTGTGCACAGGACAGCTATGGCATATGACACAGCACTGCCATAAGAATATTGGCCCTACATAAAGGCTTTTGTATCAGTTCTTTTTTCTTATGCTTGTTATATTTCTCACAGATATCTGCTCGTTCTGAATAAGATACAGATAAGTAGCACAATAAACATTACGTGTATATAAATGCATTAGTTAGTGATTGTGTGAGTTAATTCTACTTGGCAGCGTCGCTACTAATAGTGAAGCTGTGAGTTTTATTTATCAAGAAATATATATGCTAGAACTTTTCAATTTCTAAGCTATTTTATTGATAAATCACAAAACAGTGTTGATACATTTTTGCGCTACTTAGCATTAAAGTCGACTAGTCGGTGCAACCCCTAGTGTGCGCACGCTTCAGGTCAGAGTCCAGCAGCACGAGCACGTCCCGTGCCGAGCTTTATTTTCTCATGCGCACATATTTCTGTTGCTTTCTTTGTCATGCACTGCGTTTATATATTTAACACTTCTACTTCCAATATTTAGTGAACGGTGGCGAGCTCTGCACATAAGTCCTGACACCTGCTGTCACATGAGCAAAAATAAAGAAATAAAGTTCATATTAGTGCTGTCCTCCTTAAAGTACCGGTACTAATAAAATTCCATATCGTACCGTTTGTAATAGCAGGGTATCGCAATACTTTTGTAGTACAGGTATATCGTGCAACACTATTTCTTAGTATATAGGCCCTATTTCTATAAATATATTTACTCGTTTTTCATGAATATATTGTGTAACATATTACCAGATTTACAGCTACACTTATTCACTTATGTGGTTTCCTTTATTTTTTCCACACTAAATGTTTAGATTGGATACATTTATTGTGCACTCATAATTGTTTAACTTTTGCTGCTGAATAATCCACTAATCGATTTTATTTCACCATCTATAGTGGTATTTATGTCATAGACTGTGATTTTTTTTTTTGTATTTGTTGTTTTTCTTTATAAGGAAGTCTGTATTTAGCTAAGTTTGTTTAACTCACAAAAGAGTGATTTTCAATTCAACACACCAAGGTTTAGAAAATCTACATATAACAAACAAAACTGCATTGGTATCGACCGATACTCAGAATCTGTAATATCAGATCGTTTCTGAAAAAATGGTATCGTTGCATCCCTAATGAATACAGAAAACTTCAGTACATGTTGCCAAATCATTATAATGCTTTAGCAGGGAAAAAACAGCAGTATGTACTTTGTCACCGAGGCTGGCAGGACACTAACATTAGAAGTAATGGTTACCTCAAGCAGTTAAAATGATGTAACAACTAGGGGTGTAACGATACGCGTATTCGTATTGAACCGTTCGGAACCGAGCGGTTCTTGGTCTAATTAATTAGATTTGAAAAATAAAAAAGTATGTAAAATATAATATGCGTTCAACAAGGAAGCCAATAACCAAAACGACGTAACAGGCAATGCCCCTGAATAAGAGAAAAAAATATATATTTTTTTTAGACTGCTCAGTCAGGTGCTCGCTTACTCAGTACACGCTGAATGCTCATTGCAAAATGGCTATTGCGTTTAACAGACCAGAAATAGAAGATCCTCCAATAACTAACGGTTCTGGTGTGTTGGTGAACTTTGGATTAAGCTATGATGGTGTTGGCAAGAGTGATGGATTAAAAAACAATGGTATGTCGCATCTGCTACATGATGGTACGCGGGAATAACTCATGTCATGTCAATCAACTCATTTACGCCGACAACAAGACGATAAAAAGAATAAACAGCCACAAACTATCCCACAAACTATCCCCGCAGCATTTAGACCGACATTTCCAACTTATTCAAATGGAAAAAGACATTTATAGCCGCGGATATGAGACCTTACGCCCGTTTCACACAAACTCCGTCTGCAGTGCGTAGCCTATGCGGTGCATATTTTTTCTGTACCCATGTTAACGGTTGCGGACTTAAAACGCAACATGTGAAAGGACAACAGGGCGTGCGGCTCCTGCACCGCATACGCACTGCAAAACGCACCGCATACACACTGCAGACGGAGTTTTAAGAACGTGCTTAAAGTAATTGAGCCCTGTTACAATGTTCCTTCATGAGCCCATTTCAGCCAGTAATTCCTGATTTGTACTAAAAAACAAAAGCCCAAATAGAGAACCAATTGGCCAAAGCAACAGCAGATGTTTTGACAACAGACGGCTGGACGTCAAGCCAAGGGCTACACAAAGCTACCTGAATGTAACGGCACATTACATTACCGATGAATGGGAGCTGAACAGCCACGTTCTTCAGACACGCCCCCTTGAGAGTCACACAAGTCAGGATTTAGCCAAAGGGATGACAGAAGCAGTAGTGTGTGAAAAAAGTGTGGAGAGAGCTATTGTAAAGAGCTAATGTCTATTTCTGTAACTACATTGAAGATGGGTAAAGTATAGCTCCATCTTTGTTCAATGTAAAAAAATAAAAAAATCATACTTTGTTAGTTTAAAAAAAATAAAAAAAGGTAATTTATCTGCCAATTTTTTTTATTTTTGCTGTATCTAAAACGTACCGAACCGTGACACCAGTGTATCGAACCGAACCGTGAATTTTGTGAACCGTTACACCCCTAGTAACAACTAGTGATGTGAGAAAGCAGACTTAATGGTCATGCATCGGACAGAAATATGAACAAATTAGAAACGCATTCGATTTCAATACATATTTTGTTACTTTGATTTGAAAACAGTCATGTTCTAAAAAAAAAAGCAAACAGTTTGGATTTATACGAAATGATAACACTTAATATAATACAATAATATTAAATTTGTATCCTTATCCTGGCTCAATTTATCCGCTAATATAGTTAACTTTGGTTATCAATCTTAGTGTGAGTTTGTCTTTAGGGTACGTTTGCACTGCAGCGGTGTACCAAATTTTGCATACAGATGACAAGATCAAGATATCCTGGCTTAATCCCTTATTCTAGTTTTGTGCAATAGGCCCCAGGTGTCTTTAATATTGAACCTCTTCACAATATTCTAATTTTCTGAGATACTGAATTTGGGATTGTCCTTAGTTGTCAATTCTAATAACAAAATTAAAAGAAATAAACATTTGAAATATATCAGTCTGTGTGTAATGAATAAATATAATCAAGTTTTACTTTTTTAATGGAATTTAAATACATTTTGATAACATTCTTATTAGGGGTGTGCACGAATATTCGAATAGTCGAATATTCGATCTGTAATTAACATTCGAAAACTAAAAATACTGTTCGAATTTTATTTTGTTCATTGGCTGGCAGTAAATGCAGTTGTAGCAGATATCAAGTGGTACCCTCAGGACAGAAGGACAGCCAAACATGGATGAGATGAAGGATGTACATTTATTTACTTTAAAGAAAAACTAGGTTGGAGCAAAATTAGAAAACACACACACACTGGAAGGCCTACTGTCTCACTCCGCACTTCCCCGTCAGACTGAGCGCGAACGCTTAAAGAGGAAGCGATAACGCATCCTAAGGTGCGCCACTAATTAAGGCCCCACCTACAACAATTGGTAGGAACTCCCGACTGGAACCATTGAAAATTAAACATAATGTTACCCTTTCATTGTTATTTAAGTTGTGATGAAGTTAAAACATTTACAAAAATATTTCTTTCAACACAAATAAGGTAAGGAAAAATAAAATAATAAAAGTAGGATGACATAAAATAAAAAGTCACAAGCAACTGGCTACACAGTGCATCCATGAGAAATCCCTCTAAATCCCGCAGTTATAACTCAATCCACTGGGTGGCGTTGTGGAGCAGGTTAATAAGTTAAGTGCATTTTGATCACAATGTCGTCGTCTGCCTCGCAATGTTTGGAATTAACGTTACTTCGATGAAAATGGAGTTACTTTTGATGAAATCAATTACTGAAACTGAGTTATAATAATATCACCACCACAAACGAGAATCACATGAAATCCAAACACCAGTGGAATGAGCGATCACTGCTCAGGAGTGCAGGTAAGCTCATCTGTAGCTACCCCGAGTGAGAGTGAGATAACTTATGATAGCAAAATGATCTCGAGACAAATGCTTCCATTAAAGTTCTTTGAGGGTTTATGAACAGAAAACACAAAGTTCTTCACTCAAACTTCACTTAACCGTTATCTTTGTCTCCGCAACGCCTGTCAGTGGCGCATTTTCTCACCCGAGAATAATATCATAATCCAATAATATTATAGTTTCTCTCTACATGAAAATGTGAAACAATACAAAGTAAACACATCAGCCATATCAATCACACACACACACACACACACAGGTCGGTAGGCTATAGCCTATTGACGTGTGTGTGTGTGTGTGTGTGTGTGTGTACACGCTAACTGACGCGCTCTGCGCTCGTGCTCCTTAAGCTTATAATGCTTTTGTTCTTTAGGCATTTTTTTACACACTGTTTAATGTTTTAAAAACCTTAAGATATAATGTAAGAGTGTTGTGTACATTGCCTAATCATAAGCTTGTTCAGAAATGGTGACGACATGTTTAGAGAAAAAAAGAAAGAAACATCTCTCATTTTCTCAAAATACCTAATTTAAATAAACGAATATTCGAATATTCGATTTTTATGAGCCCAAATATTCGAATACAATATTTTGGGAAAATGCCCAGCACCTGTACCATCTTGCGTCGTAGACTATAATCCAGTAGGTGCCATCACGTACAGTCTACACATCTGCACCAAGGTTTATTAGTTCCATGTCATAAATTGTTATTTGTAATTATCTTATAGGATTAGGGTTGGGCATCGTTTTGATTTGAACGATTCTGATTCTTACTTTCGCTTCCGGTTCTTTTGGACTCTCGATTCCGATTCTTTGAGGGGTGGAGTCAAAACATGTCTGCATATGAAGAGTTCGGTTGCAAAACGCGATAAACGCCATTTTTTGACGTTTAGACTTTATTATTGGAAATCACTGTTTAGATGTACCTTAATCTATGTGTGAATTTCTGCCATTAATAAGATTTAAAAATGTACATTTTAAGCCTCCTACAAAATGTATTTTTTCACAAAACGCGATATTCGCCAGCCCAGTTTCTTTACAAAGTGCGATAAAGAACGTTCAGGATGCTGCGCGAGCTCAGGATGTCACGCGAGGAGAGAGTCACTGCCGGTGAAGTGCTCCGAGTTTGCTCAGTGATTTAACGTTGATAGCAAAACAAAAAACATTTTTAAAAAGAGGATTCAATAGGCTAACTAAAAAAGGTTTACCATTTCATTGTTTATACTGTAGGCAAGCTGTCAGTCACGTAGGCTACGTCACTGATCAACAGCTGTCTGTCAGTCAGAGAATCAAGCTTAACGTTATGGATTTCGATGACGGATTGGAGCCGGTCAGGAAGGCATCTAAAGAAAATCATCAAAGGGAGAAGACCAAACGGGCAAGGCATTCAGGGGAGGGAAAACATCCAAAGATTTATTTTGGTCATCGTGCGACTGCGAGTAACGTTGGTCTGTGTCATGCGCGCGCGCACACACACACACACAAGCTTTTCTTAATGGTATTACAGTAGAATAATATAGCCTATGGTGGATATATAGCGTTTTGCACAAAAAAAATTAAAAAAATTATGTTATGTTCTGGCCAAAATGAACTCAGAATCTTATTATTATTAATCAATCTTTGTACATACTATTCCATATATCTATGATGTATTGTTTTTTTAACCAATTTAAGATGTTTGACAACGTTAAGATAAATATGTTGCATTTTGGCATAGTTTTTGACTTATTTATGAACTATTTATGGGCATAAAATTAAATAAAAAATCCTGGATTTGAAGGATATTGTGTCCCTGGCCTACACTGTAATAGTTAATAATAGTGTAATAGCTCAAGTAATAGTTTAATGTACAAAAAATTGTGAATGAACTTGACTGTTGATGTCTTAAATAATAATGTCAAATAACCAACATTTCTCAAAATGGACATCTCGTTTTGCAACAAAACTCTTCATATTATGTAAGATATTTTTTATATAATTACTTTTTTTTTGTCTGTCTTTTGAAAGTCTAGGCAATCAAAAATTTATTCTGAAGAGATCACTTTATATGATAAAGTTTAAGCTTTTTCTCATATATATAAACATTGATCAATTACTATTAAAATTCTCACAAATATTTGCTAACTCAATGTATTTTTTACAACGGGGTAATTATGTTGCAATATACACACAGCACAAGAAAGCTTGAATTCGAATGGTAAATTGAATTAAAAAAGACGACTAAACAGCAATAAAATGCGAACAGATAAACATATTACCAAAAAAAAGCACAAATAAATACAATAGAATAAAAGATATAAATGAAATAGACTGCTTTATTTTTTCAGGTAGGCTAGGTCTAACATTCAGGTAAGAAACTGAATTAAAAAACGCAAAGTGGCTAATTAAATTTAAATTAACATTGGATAATGTTTTTTGCAAAAAAAATAATAGTTTCATATAAAACCATTAAAGTTCCACAAGTTGATCAGTCAAGAGCAGTGTGATCGTTTGTCTTTTTGTAGTTTGACTTTGAATAACAAATGACTGCTGTCCCTTTAAGATCTGCCGCACTCATGGATCCTGAACCCTTTTCCTGCTACTCAGTCTTCATTTCTTCCTGAATTGTTTACAACTATGTTTACATTAATACTCTCCAAAATGTGCACTGAGAATTTGTTTGAGTGTATTTGACCAATAATAAGCTGGAAAAAGAAGCAAATATTTGCACTTGTATGTCAGAGGGGGCTTTATTACGGTATGTGTGGGAGCGTGAAATCTGCAGGGATTCGTAGAATTATGTGCAATCCTGCACAAAATTCAGACCGATCACACACACTAACACTAACACGCTGTCGTAAGGAAAAGTCCAGCAGAACGAGCGTTCGCCGTGTTCAGAGGGTTAACCGGGCTGAGTGAGAATATGAGGCTGCGCATCAACTCGCTGACGGTCGGTCGGACAGGAGAGCGCAGCAGGGATCGATACTGTAGAAACTGAGCAGGCTATCGCATCTTTTCAGATATTTCAGTGTAAACATGAACATTGTAACAAACCAGATAACTACCCAATAAAAAGGAAAGCATGAAATTGCCAAGTGTAAATAGTCACTATAAAGCTTACTTACAGTAGTGAGCAATGGCATTGCTCTCAAACAGACATAATCCATCATCACCCTGGTAAGCAGGAACCTAAATGGACAGGAACCACATCAATGAATAATTCAACATCAAGAACAATCAAATCAAGATATGAATAGCACTGACCTTGCCCAAGGGAAAGTTGCTAAGGAAAGCAGGGGATCGGTTCGTCTGCCCAAAGGTGAAGGCAGGGGGGGCGTTCGCAATCTTCAGACGAGCCCCACTGTACTGGGCAGCGATCTGAGCCTTAAAGGCCCTCCAGTTCTCCGGGTATGTGTAGAGAGTCTGCAAAAACAAGGTTTGGGATCACATTGCTGAAACTGATGCAGCTTGTTCAGCCAACGTCATCTATAACAAACTGGCCCCTTCATTAAAACCCCTTAGAGCATTACACAGCACTTTCCACAAGCTGACGCAGCAGACTGAATTCCCTGCAATAAATTAGTTCAAATTGTCAACAACGTTTCCATTGTCAATTAGGGGGTTAATAGTGGCAGAACTAACGGGATGTTGTTACAGAGCCACTTATTTGTAAACCATCTGTTATTTTTAATCTTAAAAACCTCTTATTGAGCTGATAGTCTTTAAATGTATGACACCCCACTAAATTTCAGAATCGTGTGAATAGTTTAAAAAGTAAGACGTTTTATTTTGTCTAAAACAATGAATGACTAACCAACGATAGGCTTTCTAGTAGCTCACACAGCTAATACTCTTGACTTTCACGAAATGAAAGTTAAAAATACCAATAGCATGACATTCTGCTTTTTGCAAACAGATTAAAGCGGAGAATGATGGGCATGGAAGAAAAGGGAAACGTGGCACAAAGGAGAGCAGCGCCGTGCTTATGCCCGTCATCACACTAACCACCTTATAAAGGGGTGTGGGGAGTATTTACAACTTAAATAATCATCACAACAGCTTCATAAGAGAATACAAAACAACACGGTATGAAGACAACGAAGAAATATATAAGGATTGGAGTGATTGGGGTATGATTGTGGAAAGAGATGGTGCTGTATTAAGGCATCTAAGGGTTTTCTCCCATCTTACTCACCCCTGCCGCCATCTTCAGGACGAGAGAAAGGAGGAACGAGTTGCGCGGTGTTGACGTATAGGCCTGTCCTGTCGCAGAAATAATACGTAACAAGGGCGTGAAAGTGAGAGCTGGACGTGTTTTCATAACTTTTCGCTGAAACATTTATTTTATATATTTTTATTATTAATAAAAAAAAGTTTTTAAATGTAGTATGTTTTTATTATAATATTTTCTTTTGTTTTTTGCATTGGCAACTCTTCATCGACAGCAACAAATTTCAACACTGCAAAGATTTGATGCGTTTCTCACGCTGTAAAATCTCTTAAACACATAAATAGTAAGAATAACACATTTTTAAGAACTATGATCTTATCTTTCTTAGTTTGATGTTTCTTTTCCCACCTTTCCTTTCTATTTGTGTTCTTTGTATTTCAAATGAAGTGGTTTCTCATTTGCGATAAAAAGGGAACTTATATTTAAATGTTTGTGTGTGTGTGTGTTTTGGTTTTAAATTAAAGTGTTCCAATCCTGTATTTATTCTTCTGAGGATGCATTGGAATGAAATCATTGAATGACAGATTAATCCATGCCCAACATCTGTGTCTGTGTTGTGCCAAATATTATAAAATGATTTAGCTGAATTCATTATTCTTTCATATTAATAAGAGCACAACACTCTCACCTGAACACATGACCATGTTTAAATCCAATCTACAGGATTTCATTAATATCAAAATGTGAAATAAGTCTACATATTTTGTCGGAGCTTGAATGCTCTATATTGTACTGATCTCTGTACAATCATATTACATGGAATTAAATGAATGAATGGAACTGACTATGTCATGAGATTTAATTTTGAATGTTGTGCAACATGAAATATGATCATGGATATAATTTTGGAGGATGTTGCCATTTTATTATCACTTAAAACGTTAAGGATTTAAAAAAATCAAATATATAAAAGGTAAAAATAATTAGTTTTTAATAAATAAAAAAACTGTTTTAGCAGGCTGTGAGCTATTGTAGCTGAAGTTTCAATTATAAAAAAAAGTCCAGCCTAAATTGTTGCTATGATGAATTAGTGGGGTGGCATCAAAATATTAGAAACAATCAGTGACACTGTCTTTGTACTTGTATTAAGAAAAGAATATCAGAACAGACAAGTAAAAAAACACACAGGATGGAGACATGTTCAACATTTTATGAGTGCTGTATTACAAAAGAGAAATAGGTTAATCTACAGGCTGACTGAAATTGACAAAAATAATTTAAAAAATGACCTTATATAATAATGAGATTGAATAACTTCTAAAAGCAATGTAATGAATGATTATTTTATCTTTCCAAAACATCTTACAGCCAAAGAGCTCGACTAACTCTTTTCTCTCTTGCCTCACTATAAATGAAACAGTTCAAAGTCTTTCCATCATGTAGAGTCACTGCAACATTTTGTTCCCATTCGACTGGATGATGTTTCACAAATCAAACTGTTGCCATACGAAAACTATAGATATACCAACATAGGAATAAAAGGAGACCATAAAAAAACAACATTAAATGAATGGGGAAATAATTACAGTATATACATAAACTACCTAGCATCCTCACAGCATCAAGTTTCATATTTCCCATATTCTTGACAGAGGAATCAGCTCACAAGACCTAGAAGTATGAGAGTGAAACTTTCAGACAACAGTTGGATAGCTCAACAACATAGACATAATGATGAATAAATTAAAAAATATATATTTTATATCAAATTTTATTACAAGAACAATATGAAACCAACATAAAAGTTATCATCATAGGAAATACATACCCAGGTAGTCATCCATAAGAGATCCAATGGCAAACTAATAAAAGAAGGAACAAAACAAAAATTGAATAATCAAAAACCTTAAGACACTGTTTTTATCCAAATATTATTAATCAGCATATTCAAGAGAAAGTGCCAGGGATTTACAATATCATTCTTATCCACTCGAGTTCCCACAATCTTCAGTCGAATTTCATCATCTTGTTGGATCACAATATCCTGTTGAAGAAAACAAACAAAAGTAATTCTATATTTGTGGTGGGGAAAATCTTTTTTTTTTTTTGTATTCTTAATGCCGATTTATTGACACATACCTCATCGACTGTCTTATAGCATGGAGGATTTGAGTTTGGGTCAAACTCCATCTCAGAGGGAATAGACTAGACACAGAAACATCACAGATATGAGACCATTACAAATGTCACTGTATATTAACAGAAACACACAGCGCGCGCGCATTATATATATGAGAAAACCTACATGACGAGAAATGAAACAAGACATGGGACCAATTTCTGTAAAGAGTCCAACCTGGGGAAAGAAAGAAAAGAAATACTGTATTGAAGGCTTAACAAAAACAGAAGCAGGGACATTGCACTGTGAAAGTTAGTTCTTTGTGCGAGTAAGTTATTTACAAGAGCTCTTAAACGTGATATGTCCCTATGTTGAGTCACACTAGAGCAGGATGCATGAACTAAGAATCACCAAAAATGAATATCCAGCACTAGGAGACTAGGATAAAATAGACCCGTACTTTGTTAACCTGAGTGACAACAGCATCCACAACTTCTCCCTTGAAGGGCCGGAATACTATGGCTTTGTATTTGACAGGATACAGCACAAAACCTCTGCCAGGCTGTATTACACCTGCTCCAATATTATCGATTGTAGTTACTGCAATAACAAAGCCATACCTGTGAAACAAAAGAGACATTAGAGGCTACACAATCCTCATTAACTTAAGAAAGTCAGAACTCAAACCCTTCTGTTGGACTTACTTTCCTGTACATGTTCCCTCCACCTCAGTGAACAGCTTCTGCTTGACTGTGTTCAAAAGGTTAGGTCCAAAGTATCTTGGATGGAGGAGAATCTCATGCTCCAAAGAGATCTGTTTATTATGGTTATTGAAAAAAAAACAAGAAACTATATAAAGCGAATGAATGTACATATCAACATAATATTCATAATTTAAAAACGACAAGATCTGTCGAACTAGCTGTATTTCATCCACCAACACTTTCAAAACCTAACGTTAGTGCGGAAAGTAAACTGCAAGTACGTCAACCGAGACAAAACAGCATCAATATACGAGGCACAAAATATAAAATTCTTACTTGTGGGGGTTATTATACGCGTAAAAATAAAGCAACCACCGACTTACGTGATAAAACATCTCTTAACGGGGTTTCTTTTACAAATGTCTTGTTTTTAATTTTAAAAAGCCGCGAGTATGGATTTCTGCGTGTCCAGGCGCCGACCCTCAAAAGACTCGAGCTACACAAGCGTTTCCGGGTGTCTGTGACTTCAAATTAAGAGTCATACGAATGCTATGCGAATGCATTTATACAAAGAGTTTTACTTTATTTAATGTTCAACCTCTGGTTAAACAAATATTTTGTAAGACATTTATTTTATAAAAAAAAAAAAAAGTAACATTTTAGACGCGTTATTAAAAAAAAAAAAAACTTAATAAACCACCCTATTGATGCGATTTTATAATTTTCTAGTAATAAAATAATAAAAGAGTATTATTCCAGAATAATTATTAAAATAATTTATTTTAATGCATTTCTGCCATGTTGTATTGCCAAATTATGTTACCTCCTGGTTGCGCTTTAATTAATATTTTAGTTGATATATTACATTCAATGAAGGCTATGTTTAATGTAATTAAAACTAGTACATTAAAAAAATAATGTTTACATATATTTAAAATCAATTCAACAAATTATGTGAGAAGTATGACACTATTATATAGGATACATTACAGTTTTTCTCAGTCGCTTTGGTACATTTCTTGAATCAAGCTCACAATTTGCAAAGCAATAACTCTCTTACTCAAAATCCTTAGTTAATCTCTAATGAACATGTCAGTGCCATCAGAATGACAAGTCCTTTTGTCATTGTGTACGGATAAGACAGTCAGATTGTTTAGTCATGTTGTCAATATAACAGTTTACTCAGGGAGGGATGTTCTGATGGAAACTATGGCTAAAGTTTTGATGACAATTATTGTCAATATTACGTTACATCTTAGTGAATGTGTGAGTGTAACTGCAAGAGAATGGAAAAGATTCAAATTTACACTCTTGCTGTTTGTACTGTATTTTACAGAACATGTCATTGAGATACAGAAATGAAAAGACAGCACTGAATAGTACACAACAACAACAACAAAACTAAAGAAGAAATGTGAACATGAGAAGAACCTTTCGTTAGAGAAAGTCAAGATTCACCTGGGAGCAATTTACCAATTCAGGACAGATTTAGAAAAAAGTCTAATGGAAATATAGAAAGTATAGAAATATGCTTGACATATTATGATAACTTGTTCAACCATTTTGCATGTAAAGACTTATGAGCTTGTGCCTAAATGTTGTGGGGGGTGAGACTATTCAACAGAGACCCAATATAATAAATGTTGATCAACATAACATAATCAACTGATAATGTAGGAAACAACAGAGAATTGTACATAATCATTGGCATGGATGTACCAAAGAATTTGCAACTTTTTCAAAGAAATGAGAAACTGCTTTTTGATGTTCACAAGTGACACAGTGATGTGAGAATTGAACAGGTAGTTTTGAGAATTTCAATTCTGATCTGAGAAATGTACCAAAGCGACGGAGAAAAACTGTAAAGATGTGAGAAGGGCCAAAATCCCCTTTTTGACGTTTGATAATTTTATGCATTTTTAGTTTGTATAACATTTAATTGACCTCACAGCAAAAATGGTTTTCACTGTTTAACTATACAAGCAGGCATCAGTAGCCTACTCTCCTTAAAACCAAACAAAACATATGTTTCTGTATGTTTATGTACTGTACGGCAATTTTTGTTGTATAGCATTGAACAGTGTTATTAATTATAATAGTGGCATGTGGCCACTATTATAATTAATTATGTGTTAACTGAATTTCATCAGTAATCGGTCATTTTGTTGTTTCAACAAAAGCAAGATTTTTACTCGATTCATTTTAAAAGGGATACTTTGTCTCGAGACACGCGCTGAACTCTTACACACAGAATGCAAGACAAAAAATGAACACGAGAGGTCACTATAATTCCAAAGTATACGCAAAGTGTGGCCATTGATGGGACATTTGGTTTTCTCAATCACTTTTTCTCTCGAAACACTGTTTGTACAGTTCGTTTCTTGATCACATCAGATTTAAAAAAAAAAAAAAAAAAAAAAAAAAATGATTTAAGCAAACTGCATGCGTTTTGGCATGTGTGCAAAGAAGTTTCATTCTAATTGCCAACAATTTGCACAGTAGCCTATAAATAAAACAAGTGTAACGTGAGGGTTCGATGTGTGATGGTGGATCACTCCTCATGAGAATAAACAGCAGAATGGAGACGTATGAAATACATTTCTAGTAACTTTACATATAAACTGTCTACTAAACCTTACACATGGGTTGATAAAAACTAATGAGTTCACTAATGTCTTCACAACTCTGAACTTTTTTTCATCGTGTGAGCCTTCATATGCAAAATCTGTCAGACATAATATGTGCTTTCCATAAATACCTGACATGGAATGTGTGTCTGCTGAATTGGCAACTGCTGCCATTGTAATGCATTAGGAATTCAATCAACCAATCTGGAAAAATCAACCAAAGTCTGGAAGCATACTGGTTATATGGAGTTGGTTGGACATTTTTGAACATTAGAGAATGTCACAACCCTAAACAGCAACATCAATATATTTTTGTAGAACAAATTCTACAAAAAATAAATGTGCTGGATTGACAATGTTCAGTCCCACTTTATATTAATATGTTGTTTAACTAACATTTAAATTAATAATTTGATAAAAATGCATTTTGGATCAACTTTTACAATTTTTTTACTTCGCTTCATTTACTTCAATTGGTGACACCTAAACAAATTACTTACAGAAATTAAATTTAAAATACATAAATATGCTTTCAGCGGAGTATAAAGGCCTTACATAATGTACCATTTAAAAAAATATTGCCTTAGAATGAGCCATTTCTATCTACATACACCGTGGGTCCCCTTACAGTGAAATTACCATTTTGCACCGTCATGTTTGTACTGCCCTAAACAAACAAACTTCTCTACAGAGTGATAATCACCCTCTGCTCCTCCCGACGACAACATATTTGTCCTGTGTCAGCCACCGTATAGCTTCTCTATGTGCTGCGAAGGGGATGGGGGAGTTGCAGTTCATAACTTCATGCTAGATACAGCTAAAAATAACACACTGCACCTTTAATGTATTACTTTTTATAAACTTAAATTTACTAGGTAATTTGCACTTATGTTATTTGAGTTTGTTCAATCACATTAGTCCAACTGAATTTTAGGGCATTTAAACTGTAGGGCATTTCAACTGGAAATGTACAAACCCGATTCCAAAAAAGTTGGGACACTGTACAAATTATGAATAAAAACATAATGCAGTGATGTGGAAGATTCAAATTTCAATATTTTATTCAGAATACAACATAGATGACATGTCAAATGTTTAAACTGAGAAAATAATTTTAAGGGGGAAATATGTTGATTTTAAATTTCATGGCATCAACACATCTCTGAAGAGTTGGGACAAGGCCATGTTTACCACTGTGTGGCATTCCCTCTTCTTTTTATAACATACTGCAAACGTCTGGGGACTGAGGAGACAAGTTGCTTAAGTTTAGGAATAGGAATGTTGTCCCATTCTTGTCTAATACAGGCTTCTAGTTGATCAGCTTTCTTAGGTCTTCTTTGTCGCATCTTCCTCTTTATGATGTACCAAATGTTTTCTATGGGTAAAAGATCTGGACTGCAGGCTGGCCATTTCTTCTTCTATGCAGCCATTGTGTTGTAACTAATGTGGTCTGGCATTGTCATGTTGGAAAATGCAAGGTCTTCCCTGAAAGAGACGACATCTGGATCTGAGCATATTGTTCTAGAACTTGGATATACCTTTCAGCATTGTTTGAGCCTTTCCAGATGTTTAAACTGCCCATGCCACATGTACATGCAACCCCATACCATCATGCAGGCTTCTGAACTGAGTGTGAACAACTTGTGTTGTCCTTATCCTTTTTAGTCCTTTAGTAGGATGACATGGCGTCCCAGTTTCCCAAAAATAATTTTAATTTTTGATTCGTCTGATCACAGAACAGTTTTCCACTTTGCCACAGTCCATTTTAAATGATCCTTGACCCAGAAAAATGGCTGCGCTTCTGGTTCATGTTCAGATACGGCTTCTTTTTTGACCTATAGAGTTTTAGCCGGCAACGGCCAATGGCATGGTGGATTGTGTTCAATGACAATGTTTTCTGGAAGTATTCCTAAACCTATGTTGTGATTTCCATTACATTAGCATTCCTGTATGTGATGCAGTGCCATCTAAGGGACCGAAGATCACGGGCATCAGGTATGGTTTTCCGTCCTTGACCCTTACACACAGAGATTGTTCCAGATTCTCTGAATCTTTTGATGATATTATGCATTGTAGATGATGATAACTTCAAATTCTTTGCAGTTTTTCTCTGAGAAACTCCTTTCTGATATTGCTCCACTATTTTTGGCCTCAGCATTGGGGGAATTGGTGATCCTCTGTCCATATTGTCTTCTGAGAGACACTACCACTCTGAGAGGCTCTTTTTATACCCAATCATGTTGCCAGTTAAGTTGCATTTCAATTAAATTCAGTTAAATTTTTCATAAAATCCAAAATGACCCAATATTGGCATGACATTTCAAAATGTCTCACTTGCAGTATTTGATATATTATCTACTGCATTGTAAAAAGAAATCAGGTCTCCAATTGAACATTTTCAAGTGACTGATCACATCTAATTTTTTCAGTTGGCCTAATTGAATTTCGGTGAATTAAATTCCATCAATTCACAGAATTTCAATTCAGCAAACTGAAAAATGTTCAGCAATTTTCAATTGGAGACATTATTATTTATTTTTTATTTTTTTATTTTTTTGCAGTGTGTATATTCTATTGTGAATAATATATAAGTTTATAAGATTTGTAAATTATTTAATTCCTTTTTTTATTCACAATTTGTACATTGTCCCAACTTTTTTGGAATCGGGTTTGAAATCATTTTTACCAAATAACTTTTTAATTACCTGTAAATAAAAACCTCAATTTCAAACATAACAGTGTTATTTTTTTTTAATTCGTTTTTTTTTTTTTTTTTTTTTTTTTCTGAAAACACAATAATTAAATCATCACAAGATGCAAATTGCTTTAGAAGTTTGTATTACAGTTTTTCACCGTCGCTTTGGTACATTTCTCAGATCAGAATTGAAATTCTCAAAACTACCTGTTCAATTCTCACATCACTGTGTCACTTGTGCAGATCAAAAAGCAGTTTCTCATTTCTTTGAAAAAGTTGCAAATTCTTTGGTACATCCATGCCAATGATTATGTACAATTCTCTGTTGTTTCCTATATTATCAGTTGATTACGTCATGTTGATCAACATTTATTATATTGGGTCTCTGTTGAATAGTCTCACCCCCCACAACATTTAGGCACAAGCTCATAGCATAAGTCTTTACATGCAAAAGGATTGAACAAGTTATCATAATATGTCAAGCATATCTATACTTTCATATTTCCATTAGACTTTTTTCTAAGTCAGTTATTCAGTGCTGTCTTTTCATTTCTGTATCTCAATGACATGTTCTGTAAAATACAGTACAAACAGCAAGAGTGTAAATTTGAATCTTTTCCATTCTCTTGCAGTTACACTCACACATACACTAAGATGTAACTTAATATTGACAATAATTGTCATCAAAACTTTAGCCATAGTTTCCATCAGAACATCCCTCCAGAGACTATTCCTGTTATATTGACAACATGACTAAACAATCTGACTGTCTTATCCGTACACAATGACAAAAGGAATTGTCATTCTGATGGCACTGACATGTTCATTAACACAGATATTTACTTTTGAGAGATGAACTAAGGATTTTGAGTAAGAGAGGCTTTTGCAGGTTATCCATGGTGTTTTGCTACTTGTACAAATTGTTTTGAGAAATGCACTTACTGTTTTGCAAATTCTGAGCTTGATTCGAGAAATGTACCAAAGCGACTGAGAAAAACTGTAACTTGAATTATGTTTACATATTCTAGGCCTAAAAATATAGTTTAAAAAAAATCTGCATGTAATTACAGCGGTAATTACATCTATAATTACACCCCATACTTAACCCATACAAACAAACCTGTCCCTAACCATACCCGTGTCCCTCTTCAATAGCAGCAAAAGTGTTTTACAATACAACATAAACACAATAAGTACTTATAGGTACAGTTAAGGACACCTAATTTAAAGTATGGCCAGATGTCCATTTTCTTTTAGTTTACGACAGATTTTTCCTATTGCTGAAATAAGCTTAGATACAGAGCATTCAGCCAGACAAAACTGAAATTATTATAGTTTAGAAAACAAAAACTGTCAACTAAAAAGTAGAAAAACTTAAAAAAAAAAAAAAAAAAAAAAAAAAATTGCCAAT